>NC_091475.1:208524089-208644089 GCF_036971445.1 Narcine bancroftii
GATTCGCCATTGGCAGAAATTGCCTGAAGTGCCTTTTACAGTCAGAGAAAGAGAAGCAAAGGAGAGATCCCCCCCAGGGTCACTGAGTGTCCATAGATTCACCTCCAGCACATCCATGCCTCCGCAGCCACACAGAGTCCAGTCCAAACCATTGGGAACCCTGGGTTCCGGATCTGAACCTCCAATACCATTCAGCGCCCTCGGCACCCCCTTGCATCCTGGTTCCTATAACTGATACCCCTTCAGCCAGTTTCGAGCCAGACACCAGCAGTCCGCAGCCTGGTCCGAGTTCCTCGACTGGAGTCTCCAGCAGGCCCCAGCCTCTGTGGGTTCCTCGCCTCGAGTCACAGCAGCCCGCCTGCCTGTGTGGGTCCTTCAGGCGCAGAGCCTCTCACTGGTCCTCTGCCATAGTCACTGTCCCGTGGGCCATCTCCTCTGCTTCTCCTCGGCCAGGTAGGGCGCTCTCCTCATTTGCTGGTGCCCTGTGCCAGTCCTCCACTTCCCCTGGAGCCTGCACATCTCATGGCCGCTGCCAATCAGAGGATTGTAAATAAAACTACCGTCATCTCCTTTAATGGACCGTTTAAAGCCGAAGGCCGTTGAACTGGGCGGTTGGATCCTGCGGGAGCGCTGTGACTCCACTCCCCACTCTCCACGGGTCTGCACCAGTGGCAGCCTTGCTGTGACAACAGCTCCGCAGGGCTGCCGTTTTGCAGGAGAGATAGATTCTGCCTCTCATAATTATATAAACTTCTATCAGGTCTCCTCTCAGCCTCCGACGCTCCATAGAACCACAATCCTAGTTTGTCCTACCTCTCCTTGTGGCTGATACTCTCTAATCCAGGCAACATTTTGGTAACGAAACATTGAAAGGACTAACCGCTCCAACAACAAGCCACCTGACTCCATTCCCTGACGCACGGACAAATAGAGAGACTACCCCGATTTTTACAGCATCGTTATAAAAGTCCATTCCAAATACGTCCAGATGTTTGCCCAAGTTAGTTTATTTTCCACAGAATGCCTAGTTGCAGTGAGAAGGGTTCTTTTCGAACCGACTGGCAGGTTATGTCCAACCTTCGTACACCCATAGAAGGAACACAATTTTCATTATAGAGCTACAATGAAAAGGAAGATCAATTCATACCGAGCACAGGCATCTCAAGGGCACTGTTGTGGCTGTTCAACCAGGGGCCTGATGGCTGCAGGTAGGATCTGGCTTTAAGCCTGTTTTCACACTCTTGAGCTTTCGCCGGATCAAAGCACAATGCATAAAAGTGTTGAAGGAACTCAGCAGGTCCGTGGACAGCAATGCCAATTGATGTTCCGGGCCTGAGCCCTTCTATACAAATTTGACAGCAAAATTGCAGAGTTACGTTTTCACCAACTGCAACTATGGTTATTTATTTATCAATTTATCCTTTTATCTCGTGGCAAATTTAAATTAAAACCCTAACCCTAACCCTAACCCTGCCCACGAGACCCTGCCTCCCAAATACACCAATTAACCGACAAACTCCGTACATTTTGAGGAAACCGGAGCACCCGGCGAAAACTCACACAGACACTGGGAGAACATCCTTCCAGACAGCGCGGATTCAAACCCCAGACACTGGCGTTGGAACAGCGTTACCTCAACTGCTTTGCTAAGTGTGTTGTACTGGTGTATCTTGCGTACAAGATACAGACAGCGCCAGATTTTAACCCAGGTCACTGTAATAGAGTTGCGCTAACCACGACTCTAACCATCTTGTAATATTGTAATAACTTAGTTTATACTATAGTGGTTGGTGTATCTTACGTACCTGTGTGACTGCAGTAAGAATGTCAGTGCGTATGTACGGTGTACTGATGTATATGACAATAAACTGTCATCCACAGCTTTATATTACCTCCAAACCATCAGACCAGTTAACTAAACCTAAAATGGCCCTGCCATTGTGGCCTGCCATACGAAAAGGAGCAAATGTCTCAGAAACTCAATGGGGAAAATAGTAGCGACTGGGTCCTTATTTGTTGCCCAAAGTTTTCTTAATAACTGAGGAGGGAACTGTCCAATTCCAGGAACAACGACGGGCAGCACGGTTGGCGGACCGGTCAGCGCAACACCTTTCCAGTGCCGGCGATCGGGACTGGGGTTCAAATCCCGCGCTGTCTCTAAGGAGTTTGTATGGTCTCCTGTTGTCTGCTTGGTTTTCCTCCGGGGGCTCCAACTGTTCGAAACGTACCAGGGGTGTAGGTTAATGGGGTGAAAATTGGGCGGCACGGAGTCATGGGCCGAAATGGCCTGTTACCGTGCTGTATAACTAAGTTGTAAAAGTCTTTTACTTTATGGGAGTTGGCCCCAGTGGGAATATACAAGAAAACTGACAGAAAGCTATTAAGTACAGTACTTATTCCCAGATCCGGGAAGTATGATCAAAGACGTACACAGATCTCCTTTGTAAAGTGAAGCAAATGATCCATTCTATAACTTTCAGTGTGCAGTCCCACTTACTTTCTGCATGCTTATGTTACATGTAATTTGGCTGAATTGAATGATCAACGGCTCCTTTGGAATGGCTACAGTGTTGGTTGTACATGTTTCAGACAGTCCCAGACCCAATCCTCTGTCCATGGGCTGTAAAGAATGACAGCCATTTCCATTGTACCTTTCACAGCCTGAGAATGCCTGAAGCTAATGAAATCTGTTGTGGGAGATGTACATACGTGCCGTCGCATAGGACGACCCTGTATAGGACAACCCGGAATTTCCACCTAAAATGTTGGTTTTGAGTGGTACCCTTTGTATAAGACAACCACTTCCAACCCCCCCCCAATCTGGCACTTGCCGCTGAGCAGTGGATGCTGTTAAAAGCGAATCACAATAATTTAATAACATTGAAAGGTTTATATTTTATTTGGTTATTTTAAAATAAACCACTGTCAGCCCCTGTGACACACTGTTTAAAGCCTGCAAAGAGCCGACAGCGGTCGGACCGGGTGGATGGACCCAGTGGAGGAGTGCTGAGACTTCACAAATAACTAAGGGGACATGTGCAAGATTGAATCGGCAGGAAGATGGTGGCAGTTTTGAGACTTGGTCATCGAGAATGTTAGACCCCAATTTTTAAAGTAAAATTTTTAAAGTTTCATATCGTCCCACAGAACAGCATATATGGATGGGAGCGAGCTGGAGAGTTATGGAATGGGTGCAGATCAGTGGGACTAGCAGAATGATGTTTTGGCATAGACTAGAAGGGCTGAATGGCCTGTTTTATATATGGTAACAACAAATCTGAATGCATCAGGATTACAAAATTAGCAGTGATAATAATGTTTAACGAGAATTAAGTTTTGCAAAGTTCTCCTCTTCTCCATCAGTGTGCTGACCGGCTGTATCATGGTCTGATGTCGGGGATACCCCTGAGCGTAAAGCCCAGGCAAAACCCTCCCCACCACTGAGATCATCTACAGGGAACGCAGCTGTCAGAAAGCATCAGCAATCATCAAGGATCCACACCACCCAGCACACTCTGCTCTCGCTGCCGCCATCAAGAAAGAGGTCTAAGTACCACAAGACTCGCCCCACCAGGTTCAGGAACAGCTGTTCCCCCTCCACCATCAGACTCCTCAGCCACAAACTCAATCAGGGACTCATTTAAATGCTACACCAGAGGTTCTCAACCAACTTCTTCCCACTAACATCCCACTTTAAGTAATCCCCATGCCATAAATGCTCTGTGATTAGTAAGGGATTGTTTAAGGAGGGATGTGGGTGGGAAGAAAAAGTTTGAAAACCATTGTTTTAATCGTACCACATGGACTCGTTATGTGCACGGTTTCAGAACTCCAAAGGAAATAGGCCAATGACAATTTTTCTCAAGCAACATATTTTAGTAACAATTGGGTCTAGAGCAGTGATCCTCAACCTTCCCTTCCCACTCACATCCCACCTTAAGCAACCCCTTACTGATCACAGAGAATCGATGGCATAGGGATTACTTAAAGTGGGATGTGAGTGAAAAGAAAAAGGTTGACCTAAACTAACTGTGTCAGTCACTATCTATTTTTTGGAATATTTTATTTGTAATTTTCTGAACTTAACAGTAATGTTGATAACTGAGTTTAACTGCATCAATATTGATTACAATTTACAATTATAAATTCTACACAAGATTTTTTGTAGAGATCAAGCTTTTTCTGTCCCCTTCCCTTCACCACCCCCCCCCCCACCCATTCCATATTTAACACTTAACCAACCACAGTTACACACAACATTCAGGACGTTTCCAACAAAGCTACGAAACATATATCAGGGGTTTATGGGTTTGTCTCGTCATGGCGGCCAGTGGTCAGGCTGCTTTCCTTCTCCTGATTTTTCCTGGTTGGAATGGAATGCCAATTGAGGGGCAGACAGGGAAGGTAGGGTGGTGAGGCACAATGGTTCACACTATAACTGCTCCGATGGATATTATTACAAGTACATAGGTGCATTGTATAATTCGCTCCTCATCATCAAATGTCCTCGGGCTTCTGAGGATGTCGAGGCACTGGTACACTTCTTGGTCATTGCCTTGATGTGGATAGATCAGAACAGGTCACCTGAGATGTTGACACCTAGGATCTAAATGCCGTCTACTAGCTCCACCTCACACCGTTGAAGCAGATACGGGAGTCGATCACAGGAGCTTCTGTGTCCAAGTTACTGCTGAATTTCTTGCATTACAACACTGATACTCTTCCACAGTGGATATTGTGTCTTAGGATTACGTGAAGGGTGCTACAAGAACATGAGAAATAGGAGCAGGGGTCTGCCCTCCAGCCCGTCGAGCCGGCTCTGCCATTCAATGTGATCATGGCCGATCTGATGATCGGCTCATCTCCAGCCCCTTGCTTTTTTCCCACATCCCTTAATTCCCTTTCTATGTTAAAAGTCTACCCAACCACATCTTAAATACCTTCACTGAGGTCGCCTCTACTGCTTCAATGAGCAGTGAATTCCATAGTTTCACCACTCTCTGGGAAAAGCAGTTCCTCCTCATCTCTGTCCCAAATCTACTACCTCAAATCCTGAGACCATGTCCTGAATTCCTGTCTCCCCCCACCAATGGAAACAGCCTACCAACCTCTCATAATTTTATATGATTCTATTAGATCCCCTCTCATTCGTCTAAACTCCAGAGAGTACAGTCCCAGATGCCTCAGTCTCTCCTTATAAGCCAAGCCCCTCATCAGAAAGGTGACATTCTTTTATTAAATAGCAATTATACTGATCATTTGTCTATTATGGCTGAATTTCAATGGTGGGATGCAGTGCGGGAAATAAATGGTTCTTACATTAAATGTTGGGCAGTGTATATGGATTTTAGTTAGGCATTTGACAGGTAGACATTCAGGAAGTCATGAGGCATGGGATCCATGGAACCTTAGTTGTGTGGATTCAGAACTGGCTTGCCTGCAGAAAGCAGAGGGTATCCTGCCTGGTGGTCTATGCCTAGTGGAGTTCTGTAGGGATCTGTTCTGGGACCCTTGCTCATTGTGACTTTTATGAATGACCTACACAAAGAAGAGGAAGGATGCATCAGTAAGTTTGCAGACAACACAAAGGTTGGGGGAATTATGGATAGGATAGAATGTTATCGTAGGCTACAAGAGGATATAGACAGGATGCAGAGTTGGGTGGAGAAGTGGCAGATGGAGATCGATCCAGATAAGTGTGGTGATGCATTTAGGAGGGTCAAAATTGAAGGTGGAGTACGTGGTTAATGGCAGGATTCTTCACAGTATGGAAGAACAGTGGAACCTTTGTGTCCAAATCCATCGATCTCTCAAGGTTGCTGTGCTATAGATAAGAAGGCCTGTGGTATGCTGACCTTCATTGGTCAGGGAATTAAGTTCAAAAGCCGTGAGATAATGTTGCAGCTCTATAAAACTCTGGTTAGACCACACTTGGGATATTGAATTCACTTCTGGTCTCCTCCTTACAGGAAAAATGTGGACATTTTAGGGAAGGTGCAGGGTAGATTTACCAGGATGTTGCCTGCATTGGAGAATGTGTCACATGAAGGTAAAGGTTCCATTATTGGAATTTAGAATGTAATATAGATGAAATTCTTTAACTTTTGTCTACTTTAAGGCAGAGAGAGAGTCGCTACTTTGTCCAGCGCCCCTCACAGAAACCTACTGCACCTGGTGTTCCTACGTGGTCTCCCCTCCAAGTACTGATCAGGCCTGAGCCTGCTTAGCTTCCGAGATCAGACCATCTCAGGTGTACACAGGCTGTTAGGCTATGAATCAAGGTTAGGGCTAGGGCTTTTCTATTTGGAGAGAAGAAGGATGAGAGGTGTCTTAATAGAGGTCTATAAATGTTATGCGGGGCATAGGGTGGACACCTAGAACCTTTTTCACAGGGCAACAATAGCAAATACCAGTGCACATCAGTTTAAGGTGTAGGGAAGAAAGTTTAGGGGAGACATCAGGGGTAAGAGACTGGTGGGTGCCTGGAATGCATTGCCCAGGGGTGGTGGTGGAGGCTGGTACAAGAGGGACATTTAAAGACTCTTAGATACTCTTTGGATGCATGGAAAATAGAGGGTTATGGGTGTGAGGTCAGGAAGATTTAGTTTATTGAGTAGATTTATATAGGTTGACACAGCATTGTGGGCCAAAGGGCCTGTACTGTGCCATTATGTTCTATGTTCTAGATCATGGAGTCATTGGGAGATACAGCATGGAAATAGGCCTTTGGCCATTTCAGTATGAGATGATCATAAAGGAATAATTTTTACACTAGTCCGACTAAACCTATTTGATTTTCACACCAGATTCTACTGCTCACCTATACCCCAGGGGCAATTTCCCCCAGTCAATTATCCATCCTATCAGTGAGATGTGGGAGGAAACCAGAACAGTTTTGGTCACCATGCTACAGGAAAGATGTCCTCACTCTGGAGAGGGTGCAGAGAGCGTTTACGAGGATGTTGCCAGGACTCGGGGACCTGAGCTACAAGGAGAGGTTGAGCAGGCCAGGACCTTATTCCTTGGAGAGCAGGAGGGTGAGGGAAGATCTCACAGAGGTGGACAAAGTCATGAGGGGAATAGATCAGATGAACATAGAGAGTCTTTTGCCCAGAGTAGGGGGATCAGTAAGGCAGGAGGGGGGGTGCGGATGGAGTGGGGGGTGGGTGGTGGGGAGAGAGAGATTTAATAGGAACCTGAGGAGACTGTTTTACAGTGTGGTGGGTGTATGTAATGGGCTGCCTGAGGCAGGTACTGTTGCAACCTTTAAGAAACACTTCGACAGATTTATGGATAGGATGGGGTTAAAGGGATGGGGGCCAAAGGTAAGCAGGTGGGACTAGTGTGGATGGCATTTTTTGGTCAGTATGGGCAAATTGGGCCAAAGGGCGTGCTCCCACGCTGGGGGGACTCTATGTCTTACGACAAGACTTTATTACCTGGAGCATAGAAGAATGAGGGGAGACGATAAAGGTTTATAAAGTTATGATGGGTATGAAATAGAGGCTTTTTCCCACCAAGGGGAGGTGAGATACAAACCAGATACATGGGTTAAGGGAGAAAGGGGAGAATTTTAGGGAGAATTATTACAGAGAACTTCTTCACCCAGAGAGGATTGGAACAAGCCAGGATTTCAAGGTCTGAGTTACAGGGAAAGGTTGTGCAGACTGGGGCTTTTTTCTCTGGAGCGTAGAAGATTGAGAGGGGACTTGATAGAGGTGTTTAAGATTTTAAAAGGGACAGACAGAGTAAACGTGGATAGGCTTTTTCAATTAAGAGTGGGGGAGATTCAAACTAGAGGACATGGTTTAAGATTGAAGGGGGAAAATTATAAGGGGAACATGAGGGGAAATTTCTTTACGCAGAGGGTGGTGGGGATGTGGAATGAGCTTCCGGCAGACGTGGTCGAGGCGGGATCATTGGTTACATTTAAGGAAAGACTGGATCGTTACATGGATAGGAGGGGACTAGAGGGGTATGGACCGGGTGCTGGTCAGTGGGACTAGGAGGGTGGGGATTTGCTACGGCATGGACTAGTAGGGCCGAACTGGCCTGTTCTGTGCTGTAAGTGGTCATATGGTTATATGGTTAAGCCACCTGCTGAAGTGGTGAATGCGGGCTCAATTTTAACTTTTAAGAGAAATTTGGTCAGGTACATGGATGGGAGGAGTACGGAGGGATATGGACTGGGTGCAGATCAATGGGACTAGGTAGAATAATAGTTTGGTGGCAACTAGAAGGGCTGAAGGGTCTGCTTTCTGCACTCTAATGTTCTACGGTTCTAGGACCGTGGGGAACATATGGGGTCACTAGGAGGACATGCAGACTCGACACAGACAGTGGCAGTCTCTGGAACTGTGACGCAGAAGCTTTACAAGCTGTGCCCAAATCTGAATACATTCACTGATAAACATTCTGGGTGCTGATGTTGAGTCACGCTGGCATTAGCCTCCACTTAGTGCAGAGTGGGGCATTAATTTGCAGCTCCCTTGTTCTTAAGCCAAGCATCCACTTGCCAAGTGTTCCATTAAATGGAACTGTTCCTATCAGCTTCCGTGGCCATTGTCATGTCGTCATTTGAAAGAGGCAGAACATTCCTCCAATGTGCGTAGAAGCAGATGAAATATAACGCTCTAGAATTTCATGACTCCAGACACCAGGTAAAGTGGCAAGTGCGAAAGCAAAATCTGCACAACGCCAGTACCAGATGATGTCATCTCACACCAGGGATTGACGGCCTCGACCCCCAGTACAATCCCCAGCATCTGCAGATGCCTGTGTTGAGGTCAGGCAAGTGTGAAATGAGCGATTGCATTGCAGGCACTTCCTATTAAAGGTTGAACAGACCAAACACCAGGGAAAAACCCTTGCAAGTGTGAAAGCGTTCAGTGTCCCAGTCAAGTGTGAAAGGCCAAACCCCCATTCCTATCCCGGGACACTGAATGGCCGATTTACTGGGATGCAAGTGTGAAAGGAGCTAAAGATCTCTGTCCAGAACAGGTCATTTCAAGTTCTAGTTCAAGGTTATTGGTTATTGCACAAGTACCACCCGATAAAACAGTGTTTTCTGGTCCTTGTGCAAACACACATCCAGACACAACACATATACATACAAACGATACATACACAGCACATATATACATTTATAACAATAAATAAATATTGTTTCATAAATAATAGTGTCTCGGAGGTTTTGTACGAGCTGTTCATTCAGTCGTCAGCAGCCTCACTGCCTGTGGGAAGAAACTATTTACATAGGAACAGAGGAAGTAGGAACAGGAGTCGGCCAAAAATGGCCCATCGAGCCTGCTCCGCCATTCAATACGATCATGGCTGATCTCATTTATGACCTAACTCCACCTACCTGCCTTCTCCCCATATCCCCTAATTCCTCTATCATGTAAAAATTTATCTAACCGAATTTTAAATATCTTTAATGAGGCAGCCTCAACCACTTCCCTGGTTAGAGAATTCCAAACATTCACTACTCTCTGGGAAAAACTATTTTTCCTCATCTCTGTCCTAAATCTACTCCCCCGAATCTTGAGACTGAGTCCTCTCGTTTTAGTTTCCCCGGCCAGCTCAAAAAACCTTCCTACATCTATCTTATCCATACCCTTCATAATCCTATATGTTTCTATAAGATCTCCTCTCATTCTTCTGAACTCGAGCGAATACAATCCTAGACGATTTAATCTTTCATCATAAGTCGACCCCTTCATCCCAGGGATCAACCTAGTAAACCTCCTCTGGACCGTCTCCAAAGCCAGTGTATCCTTCCTCAAATATGGAGACCAGAACTGGACACAGTACTCCAGGTGCGGTCTCACCAGTACCTTATACAGTTGCAACATGACCTCCCTACTCCTGAATTCAATTCCTCTAGCGATGAAGGCCAACATTCCATTTGCCTTCTTAATAACCTGCTGCACCTGTAACCTAACTTTTTGCGATTCATGCACAAGCCCTCCCAAGTCCCTCTGCACAACAGCATGCTGTAGTTTTTCACCCTTTCAATAATATTCAGCTCTTTTATTTTTCTTGCCAAAGTGGATACCTCACACTGACTAACATTGTACTCCATCTGCCAGCCCTTTGCCCACTCATCCAGCTTAACTCTATCCCTCTGCAGACTCTCCACAACCTCATTACAATTTGCTCTTCCACTCAATTTGGTGTCATCTGCAAACTTGGCGACACCACATTTTGTCCCCTCCTCCAAGTCATCAATGTAAATGATGAACAGTTGTGGGCCTAACACCGACCCCTGCGGCACCCCACTTACCACTCTCTGCCAACCTGAAAAACAACCACTTCTCCCGACTCTCTGCCTCCTGTCAGACAACCAATTTTCAATCCAGGCCAATAGACTTCCCCGGACTCCACGTTCATGTAACTTACTGAGAAGTCTCTTGTGCGGCACCTTATCAAATGCTTTCTGGAAATCCAAATATACAACATCAACCTGTTCCCCTCTATCCACCGCACCCATTATATCCTCAAAGAATCCTAACAACTTTGTCAAACAAGATCTTCCCTTTCTAAAACCTTGCTGCGTCTGCCTGATTGAACCCTTACATTCCAAAAGTTTCACTATTTCATCTTTAATGACGGCTTCAAGCATTTTTCCAACTACAAACGTCAAGCTAATTGGCCGATAATTTCCAGTCTTCTGCCTGCATTCCTTCTTATAAAGTGGCGTGACATTTGCTGTCTTCCAGTCTGCAGGGAGCTGCCCAGAATCCAAGGAATTTTGGTCTATGACCACCAATGCATCAACTATAACTTCTGCCATTTCCTTCAGAACCCTTGGATGTATATCATCAGGACCAGGTGATTTGTCTGGCTTTAGTCCCATTAGTTTCTCCATCACTACTTCCTTTGTAACAACTATTTTATCAAGGCCCTCCGCAACATTCGCATCCTTAACTCTGCACTTGGGCATGCTGGACGTGTCTTCCACCGTGAAGACTGACACAAAATATTTGTTCAATGCCTCGGCCATTTCCTCATTTTTTGCTACCAGTTTTCCTTTCTCATCCTCCAAGGGTCCTATGTTAACTCTGGCCACCCTCTTCCGTTTTATATCTTTATTACATTTTTTGCTTTCTGTTTTTATATTTTGTGCCAATTGACTTTCATAATCCTTTTTCCCATTTCTTATTACCCGCTTTGTCACCCCTTGTTGTCTCTTAAAGTTATCCCAATCTTCCAGTTTCCCACTGCTCTTTGCAGCTTTGTACACCTGCGCCTTCAATTTTATGCTCTCCTTTATTTCCTTTGTTAACCACGGTTGATTTTTCCCTCCCTTGCTGCCCTTTTTCCTGGCCAGAATATATTTTTGTTGAGTATTACAAGATATTTCTTTGAAAATCTTCCACTGTTCCTCAACTGTTTCATCAATGAGCCTGTGCTCCCAGTCCACTCTGTCCAATTCCTCCCTCATCCTCTGGTAGTCACCCCTGTTTAAGCATAATATTTCTGTTTCTCAGCCTGGTGGTTCCAATTTTCCCAGACCTCTTCAAACGATGATCCCAGTAGATCACATCGACGGGGCCTGAGGGAGATCCCAGTGATCCTCTCTGCCACTCTCATGGTCCTGCGGATTGACCTCCCATCCAAAGCTTTCCAGCAACCGTACCACACTGTGAAGCAGCCGGCCAGGACGTGCTCGATAGAGCTCCTGTAGAAAGGTGACAGAATGGTTCAATGTGAGATTCCATTATAAATACTAGCAAGCTCCTAGAGACCCGCTAAAATATTGATGCACTCCCATGATCCTTGTAAATGCAGACTGAGTCATGAAAGTCTGCAGATGCTGTGATTGTAGTAAAAACACACAGAGATGCTGGAGGAACTCAGCCGGTCTCACAGCGTCCATAGAAGGTAAAGACCTATGACCGACGTTTCAGGCCTGAGCCCTTCTTCAAGGTATAAGCAAAGAATGGAAAGGAAGGCATCTATACCATGATAAGAGGAAAGGTGAGAATTGATAAAAGGGAGAGACAGAGAGAGAGAGAGACCTGGGGGAAAGGTGAAGGGTGGGAGCCAGATCAATGAAAACCAGAGAAATTGATGTTAATGCCATCCAGTTGGAGGGTGCCCAGACAGAAGATGGGGTGTTGTTCCTCTACTTTTAGGTGGCCTCAGTCTGGCAGTGCACGAAACCATGGACAGACATGTCAACAAGGGAATGGGACAGGGAATTGAAATGCGTTCCAGTAGGAGAGCCATTGCAATGGACAGAGCAGAGGTGCTCAATGAAGTGATCTCCTAGTCTGTGCCCAGCCTCTCTGATGGAGAGGAGACCACCAGATGCAAATACCACCTGGCTCTTGTGGACCCCATCAAAGACGGACACACTTCCCCTGGTATCTACCAGTGCACCCCTTGGGAGCATTTTGTCCAAACCCTGCAAAATCTATTTCCAGCTGCCTGAATGAAAATTCTTCTTGTAACAGAAAACATTTCTTGGTGACTTATTATAGCAATTTGATACACTGCTCTTTCAATGCAGGTTATTTGGCATCTGAATGGGAGACAGGGTTGAGAGAGCTTCCAGTCCTCTTCCTTACTTTTCAAAAACCCTGATAAGAAACCTTGAGTCTGCTTGAATTAATTATTCTGCTCTCGTGTCTAGGTCAGGCTGTGCTGCTGGGGTCGTTGGTGATAATTTCTAACTGCTGGCGGATGCTTGAGGAGTTAACCTTCGCGTTAAGAGCGCAGACTATTTCCTCATGACCGCCCTTCAAAGGAAGTTATCATCTCAACAGTGAAGTCGGTGTCTGCACTCGGTGGGAGTGATACCACGCTCAGGCTGACAGCCAGCGCACTATAATTAGACCTGTGCCACACCAAAGATTACTAAGGAATTCAAAGCTCACTCATGGTGGATGTGATAACCCTCGAGTGAGTACGGCCTGAATGCCTTATCCTGAGTCTCCTGCGTGTTGCAGCTCACAATGCCTGCTAATGGTCATGTTATCTTTGCACTTATTTTCATCTGGGCACGGGTAGGGAGACATAAGGAGCATTCATTCATCTCGGTTTGGGAAGGGGAAGGGGAAAGGGAAGGGGGGGGGGACAAAGGTGTAGCAGATGCTGATATAGTAAAACACCCATTCTCTGGAATTCAAGCAACCAGCAAAAAAACGGAAAATAAATAGGTTAAAAAAAAAACATTAATTCCAAAGAATTTTCTAAACTGAGCCCAAATTCTCAATCTATTTCTCACCAATTTGGAAAATGAAAATGGTAAAAAGGATCCTAAATTTAACAACATAGAGATTTTTTTAAAGTAAACTGCAATTCCATTTCTACCCAGGAAGGACAATTCACTGATTTATCCCAATGTAATCATAAAAGTAAATTGAGTTCCCTATAGTATAATCTAAAATCTGGGAGCGATAATCCTCCATTTAGTGTGGTCTTTTGAGGATGGGCTTTGTTTATACATGGATATTCCAGCGAGCTGAAAAAAGATTTGAGGATTAAAAATTGGTAACACTTGTAAAATGTAGATCAAATATTCAGTTTAATTGTATTAATACACCCCATCGTTGTAATAGATAAGGGAGACCCACCCAATAATGGTTGTTTAATCCTATCAAACAAACCCAGAAATTCTCTTTCAGTAAGTTTTTTAAATTTTTCGTAATTGTAATTCCTAAATATTGAAACTGTTCCTTCACTACTTTAAACGGAAAATTGGAATAGCCTTTCCAGGGTCAAAGTTCACTCTTATGTAAATTTAACTTATAACCTGAGAACTGACTGAATTTATCAAAAATGATGAATATGTTTGCTATAGAAATTTCAAGATTTGAAATTAAAAGCAATAAATCATTTGCATAAAATGAAACTTTGTGTTCAATTCCTCCTCTAATTATGCCATTAAATTCTCCACTCTGTGGAAGAGCAACAGCTAATGGTTCCAATACTATATGAGAAAGCAAAGGACTTAAAGGACAACCCTGCTGTGTTCCCCTATTGAGATTAAACATAGCCGATTGCTGCTAAATTAGAACAGGCCGATGCTTTGGGGCTTGAATATAACTTAAACCATTTAATAATAATGGACTAAAATTAAATTTACCCAATACAGCAAATAAATGCTCCCATTCAACTCAATCAAACACTTTTTCAGTATCTAATGAAAGGATGTGTTCAATCGATGGAGTAGAAGGCATATATAGAATATTCAGAAATTGATGTATATTATAATAAGAATAATGATTTTTAATAAAATCAGATTGGTCTGAGTCTATAATAGTTGGTAGAATGTTTTCTGATCTATGTGCTAAAATCTTTTTCCCTCCCTAGTCCAATTATAGATAACCATCTTTGTTGGATGCAGGTTTCAAGGAATAGCAATAGAAATGAAATTCAAAGTTTCAAGGATCTTTTTATTCAAAATAATTAAGCCTCTTTCAAACAATTATTAGCAATAATCTTTCCAATAGGCATTTTTTTTAGATATTTACAAATTGGGCATTTTGTTCAGTCCAAACTTTTGATTTTTCCACAAATTTCTAATTCAAAAACTCTTGATCTGTTTTTTAACAAACAATTTTATTTTCATGGTGGATTAATAGCATGTATTTATAATAATTTACTGGATTTAAATCCAATCCCAATGGCTGGGATTAAAAGAGAATAGACCCTTTCATGCCAAGTCTCCTCCTGGAGGCCGGCTGTAAGCATGGAGGGAAAAATATAAACTTACCTTTCATGGATCAGCCCTAAAAGGCTGCTCTTGTGTCGCATTCATGTTGAGCGGTGCCTCATAGCGCCGTCCGGAACTGGTGGGATGACCATTTCCCAGAACAGTTCCAACTGCATGGTAGGGAAGACGGCCATTGCTTGCCACATTTTGAGCCACTGACGAGCGGTCCAGAAAGCTGGAGCGGCCTGGTGAGGTGCCGGAGCGGCTGATGGCCATCAAAGCCCACACTGGCATCCATCCCCTGATGGTCCTCACCTTGTTGGCTCCCGCCGGCCCCGCCTCCGCCCTGACGGCCCCTGACCTGACGGCTCCTGCTGGCCGCCCCTGCTCTGAGGGGATCATGGAGGGGGAGGAGTGATTGGGTGGGGGAGAGGGCTGTCGGCATCATCGTGACATCATCAGCCCATCCCGAGCCAGCTGCTTTCAGCGGCTGTACACTCATGCCAGGAGGTAGAGTGCTGTGCTCTGCCAATGATCCTTCCCCGAGAAGAATTCATAGGGATAAGTCTCCCAACATAAGGGCGGAGAATCTCCGCCTTTACACTCTGGCTTTTTCACTGCATGAAAGGGCCTATTGGGAATGAGATTTGAACATAACATTTTCAGATGAAGATTGGTACTCAACTCTCAGCTTGGAGAATAATTCCTCATTTTGTGCCAGGCATTGCTTCTTACAATTTCAGGTGGTGCACAAAATTCCTATGTGTAATCTTAGAGTATCCCATTTTAATGCAGCAATATAAAATTTTTGAAGCCTCTCTGATTCTTGTATTCCGGGAATGCCCAAATTTAGGGAGGTTTTGCAAAGATTTTTCAAACTCTATCAGCAATTTTCAAGATTAGCCTGGAACTCTGTCCGTTAATTGCTCCGTTTGGTTTTCCTTGCAACTCAGATGGACCTTTATTGGCATCTCAGCAAAAAGTCTTAGCTTTTACGACATAGATGGCCATTTTATTGAAATGGAAAGGAGATTCATCCCCTCCTCTTGGTTATATACGATGTAACATCCTGTTAAGTTTAGAGAGAATCAGATATAATATTAGAGCAGATTTCTCTTGAAACTTGTAAAGTTCTCACAGGACACAGGGATTTTTGATCTTTGTCTGTCATTCTTCCTAAGAGTTTCCCCCCCACCCCAGCAAATCAAATGACAACATGATCTGAAACAATCTGTTTGAAAACAATGGCCTTACATGTAAATGGGACCTAGCACATGATCCAATTGGCATTGGTTTGCTTCTCCTGTCAGCGGCTCTGTGGATATAATGGAGAATACAGGGTGATCGCTGCTGCAGGTACTTTAGGACTCTGATGTGCACGGAAAAATGGGAACCACCACTACTCAGTGGATCGCAACCTTTGTGCCAGGCTTGAAGTCTTGATTTGAAAACGCTCTCGGATAATGGTGGTGCTGGCACATTGGGGTCAAAGGTGAACGTCAACACTGCTCTGAGATACAAGAAGCAGCCTGTTTTCCAAAATCTTGTCATGAACCTTTATTGCTGAGGTAAAAAAAAAGGAGAGAGAAATTTTCAATTTATGAAATTGTGGGGCCCATTCTTAGAAGTTATTGTACAAATCGAAGAATCAATAAGTATTATATTAATTCTTTGTCTGTTCTCCAGGGGTCACATCATTATTGATGGTTTTTTTTTCTTATTTAAAAAAAAAGTCACCTTGATTAGAGGGAGGGGATTCATTTAGTCCTTTAGTTTTCATTTTTTTCTCTTCCGTTTTTAAAATCTTTTATTATTTTAATATAACAGTTTAATAAATGAGTCTGACGTTATCTTTATTACTAGATTGAATTATTATAAGTAACTATTAATGTAGTTTGTCATATTTTATTTATTAGATATTTTCTTTACTAGATATTTTCCCTTCTGTATGTATTACTTGTCTACAATTGAATCTTGATGTAATTGTTGTTTTTTATGAATGCTTATATGTTAAACGCAATAAAAATAATCTTTAAATAAAGAAAATAAACAGGTAAAAAAAGACAAAGTTTAAAATTGGTTCCCCCTCTCTCCCCACCCCACCCCCACCCCAGCAGTTGACCAATCACGCAACCGGAAAATTCACTTATCCGGCATCTATCAATCCCTGTAGGTGCTGGATATCGGGGGTGGGGGGGGGGGGGGTTGGGGTTTACTGCATTTGACTTTCAGAAGTGGAGGAGGAGGTCATTCAACCCCTTAAGCCGGTTCTGCTGCTTGGTACGATCATAGTTGTTCCATAGAACACTACAGCACAGAAGCAGGCCCTTCAGCCCTTCTTGTCTGTGCTGAACTTTTATTCTGCCCAGTCCCACTGACCTACACCTGGACCATATCCCTCCATACCCTTCCTATCCATCCACCTGTCCAAATCTTGCTTAAATGTCAAAATCAAACCAGCATTCACCATTTCAGCTCGTTCCACACTCCCGCCACTCTCTTTAGTCCTCCTAATGTTTCCGTTTAAATATCTGACTTTTCACCCTTAAATCAGGCCCTATCATTCTTATTTGGCTGTGACTTTTCTCCCTGGGGTGTAGGAGATTCTAGTTCTTATCGTTCACAAGACAAAGAACTAGGCCCAATCAGGTCTGTTCCATAAATCTACACAAAGCTACTCTACACGAGTTCCAGTTTCTGGCCTTTTCCCCATATTCCTTGATGCCCTCACTAATGAGATACTTGTCTATTTCTTGTTTAAATACTCCCAGTGATCTGGCTTCCACTGCTGTATGCGGCAGTGAGTTCTACAGATCCATGACCCTCTGGCTAAAGAAGTTCCTCCTAATCTCTGTTTTATATGGATAACCTCTAATTTTCAGACTATGATCCCTTGTCCTCGATTTACCCAGTAAGGGAAACATCTTACCCGCATCCACCCTATCTAAACCTTTCAAAATACGCAAAGCTTCTATGAGATCTCCTCTCATTCTCCTACACTCCAATGAATACAACCCAAGAGCTGCCAAACGCTCCTTGTATGTTAGCCTCATCCATCCTCAGTGGAAAAAGCCTGCTTGCATTCACTCCATCCATACCTTTCATAATTTTGTAGACAAAATGTACCTGTCCCTCACTGTAGTTCAAGCCATCATCCCCCCATTCCCCCCCCCCCCATCCCCACCAGTTCTGTCCACATTTCCCACTGCCTTGGAAAATTAGGGGCTCATCCCACCCAGACCATCCTCTCCTCCCACCCCCCCACCCGCCACCATCGAGCTTGGAAACACGCACCTCCAACTTCAAGCGCAGTTCCCTCCTGCTGTCATCAGACTCTTGATTGGACCTCTCTTTAATTTAATTAGAGATACAGTGTGGGAATAGGCCCCTGTGGCCCATGAGCCTGCACCACCCAAATGCATCACATGACCAGAGGAAACTGCCCACGGATATGGACAGAAAATTCTGTATAGGTACATGAGTGGGAGGGGTATGCAGGTCAACGGGACTCGGCAGAATGATGGTTCAACGCAGACTAGATTGGCCTCCCAGAATCACAGTGTGGCTTTCGCGCAAACAGAGGAACTACTGACATGGTCTTTGCCCTCAGACAGCTCCAAGAAAAGTGCAGAGAACAAAACAAAGGACTCTATATCACCTTTGTTAACCTCACCAAAGCCTTTGACACCGTGAGCAGGAAAGGGCTTTGGCAAATACTAGAGTGCCTCGGATGCCCCCCCAGGTTCCTCAACATGGTTATCCAACTGCACGAAAACCAACAAGGTCAGGTCAGATACAGCAATTAGCTCTCTGAACCCTTCTCCACTGACAACAGCATGAAGCAAAGCTGCGTCCTCGCACCAACCCTCTTTACTATCTTCTTCAGCATGATGCTGAAACAAGCCGTGAAAGACATCCGGTACCGCACGGATGGCAGTCTCTTCAATCTGAGGCGCCTGCAAGCTCACACCAAGACACAAGAGAAACTTGTCCGTGAACTACTCTTTGCAGATGATGCCACTTTAATTGTCCATTCAGAGCCAGTTCTCCAGAGCATGACATCCTGTTTTGCAGAAACTGCCAAAATGTTTGGCCTGGAAGTCAGCCTGAAGAAAACTGAGGTCCTCCATCAGCCAGCTCCCCACCATGACTACCAGCCTCCCCCCCACCGCCACATCTCCATTGGGCACACAGAACTCAAAACGGTCAACCAGTTTACCAACCTCGGCTGCACCATTTCATCTGATGCAAGGATCGACAAAGAGATAGACAGCAGACTCGCCAAGGCAAATAGCGCCTTTGGAAGACTACACAAAAGAGTCTGGAAACACAACCACCTGAAGAAACACACAAAGATCAGCGTGTACAGAGCCATTGTCATACCCACGCTCCTGTTCGGCTCCGAATCATGGGTCCTCTACCGGCATCACCTACGGCTCCTAGAACGCTTCCATCAACGCTGTCTCCGCTCCATCCTCAACATTCATTGGAATGACTTCATCACCAACATCGAAGTACTCGAGCTGGCAGAGTCCGCAAGCATCGAATCCACGCTGCTGAAGACCCAACTGCGTTGGGTGGGTCAAGTCTCCAGAATGGAGGACCATTGCCTTCCCAAGATCGTGTTATATGGCGAGCTCTCCACTGGCCACTGAGACAGAGGTGCACCAAAGAAGAGGTACAAGGATTGTTTAAAGAAATCTCTTGGTGCCTGCCACATTGAACACTGCCAGTGGGCTGATATCACCTCCAACCGTGCATCTTGGCACCTCACAGTTCTGTGGGCAGCAACCTCCTTTGAAGAAGACCACAGAGCCCAGCTCACTGACAAAAGACAAAGGAGGAAAAACCCAACACCCAACCCCAACCAACCAATTTTCCCTTGCAACCGCTGCAACCGTGTCTGCCTGTCCCGCATTGGACTTGTCAGGCACCAACGACCCTGCAGCAGACGTGGACATTACCCCTCCATAAATCTTCGTCCGCGAAGCCAAGCCAAAGAAAGAAAGAAGAAAGAAGAAGATTGGCAGAAGCAACTATTTTTGTGCGGTGGTGTTTTATGATCTATGGTTATAACATGCAAACTCCTTACAGACAGTGCCAGCTTTGAACCCAGGTCACTGGCACCATAATGGCATAGCTAACCGTGCCACTTTTACATTCACCATGCCTACTTCACCTTTTTTTTTAACTTTCTATGTGACTTAACACATTTTAAATGTAGACATACAGCACAGTAACAGGCCCTTCCGGCCCGCGAGCCCATGCCACTCAATGACACCCAATTAACCTACAACTCCCGGAACGCTTTTGGATGGTGGGAGGAAATCAGAGCCCCCGGGGAAAACCCACGCAGATAAGGGGAGAATGTACAAACTCCTTCCAGACAGCCCAGTCCCGATGGCTGGCACTATAACATGCCACCCAAGTATCAACTTCCTCTACTTCCCTCTGACCCCTGACATCAAACCAAATCTGTACCCATAGGCCCATTTCTGTTTTCTGCCCATAGTGAGACATGTCCCCCTACTTCACTTCTAAAGTCATTACCCCTTCATATTTTGAAGAAGGGCCCAGGCCCAAAACATTGTTTATACATCGTTACCTCCTGTGGACGCCAGCCCAACCTGCCAAGTTCCTCAAACACTCTTGTATTTTTACCACATCTCTAATTTTCTTCAAAACACCCATTCTCAGCACGTGAAACCTTGGTCTGAAATCATGAAATATTTGTAATGTTTTTTTTAATGTAGTCGGTAGGAGAGAAGTACAGAAGAAACCAACTGAGCTTGACGGCTTCACAGGGAAGGGGGCCCATAAACTTTGAGCAGAGTCCGAAGGGGGCCCCAGCCAAAATAACATTGAGAATGGCTGATCTAGGAGCTCAGATGAGGCCACATTTAACACCTCATCAAATTTTAATTTAGAAGCAGCCACGCAAACACGGGGAGAGTGTGCAAACTCCTTACAGACAGCGCCAGATTCAAACCTGGGTTGCCGGCGCTGTAATAAGGTTGCGCTGACTGCAGACAACATCTCTGGCAGTAAACAAGAAAATCTGCGGATGGCGAAGGGCATGAAACGCTCATTGCTGCTTACCTCCTATGGATGCTACATGATCTGCTGAATTTTTCTGGCGTGATTGTGCACCACCCTGACCGGACAGCTCGCGTTCAATGTGGCACTGTGAGTTTAGATTCCATGTGACCCTCCCCCCCCCCAATGAACGAAAATGTTCCTATCTAAATCAATCTGGCAAGCTTCAATAAGAGAGGGAGCCCCAACTGATTTTCCCCTTTTCAAAAGCCCATTAGACATACTTATAAAATCATACATTGCTCAAGGAGGAGGGGAGATAAAGCTTTAAGAGAGTGAGAGAGAAGAATTTGTTTTCAATGTTAACACCTTTTCTGGCCTCAGGATATCCCAAAGTGGTTTGCAGCCAATAAAGTATTTTGGTGTGTATTCAGTGCTATATAACCCAGGATATGTGGCAGTCGATTTGTGTACAGCCAGTGTCACTGACAGCCATGTGATAATGGTTTCACAGATTAGTGTAAGTGGCAAATATTGGCCCAGGATACCAGAGAACTCCTTCACTTTTCCCCCAAGATTGTGCTATGGAACCTTTTTCAGACAGAACCTGCTTCAGTATTTTCACCCAAATACAGTGAGACCGCTCAACTGCTAAAACAACTCCCTGAGTTCGACTATTTATTTATATTTATTTTAATATATGACTATTGGTTCTGCGTATATGTCTTTATGTGTGCTATGTCTGTACGCGTGTTTACAGGGCCTTGTACCAAGGACCGGAGATCGCTGTTTCATCGGGTTGTACTGGGGTCAATCAGGTGATAAATGAACTTGATAACGGTGTCTCCAAAGGTGCAGAGAGGAACAACTGAGCAGCAGTGCCCAGACTTTCCCCCCTCCCCCACCAACCCCATCCTGACAACACTTTACAATTGAGAGTGTCCTGTCTGGCTGTGTCATGGGGTGTCATGGGATCCTCAAAGCATCGGGCCGGATGTCAATGCAGAGGATCATCGAAACAACTGAAAGGATCACTGGGGTCTCCCTTTCCTCCATTGACAGCATTCACCTGGAGCGCTGCTTAAATAAGGCTGAAAGAATCAATGAGGTCCCTTTCCATCCAGCGCACGGTATCTTTGACCCACAATCAGGTCCAGGAGGATCCTGCTGGCTGTGAGACTGATGAACGGTATCCTCCAACTGAGTAAGTAATCCCTAAATATTTATATTTGTTTTCAATTATATTTTGAGGGCTCTCTGTATTATGTACTGTGTGTGTATATGGGCATGTACTGTGATCCAGAGAAATGCAGTTTCATTGGGTTGTATATGTACAGTCAGATAATAATAAACTTGAGCTTTACTGGCAATGCCCCGTGTAGGCTGGGACATCTTCAACCATCTTAATGATAGGCTCAAGACCGAAATGATGGTCATGTATCTTTATCTTTGCCCGTTTGACCTGCTGAGTTTCTCCAGCATTGTGATTTTACTTCAACCACGGTGTCCGCAGACCATATAACCATATAACAATTACTGCACAGAAACAGGCCATTTGGGCCCTTCTAGTCTGCACCGAACAAAGTCCTCTCCTCTAGCCCCACCTATCTGCACCCTGCCCATAACCCTCCATTCCCCTCCCATCCATATACCCATTCAATTTTTCCTTCAAGGACAAAATGGACCCTGTCGCCACTACTTCTCCCGAAAGCTCATTCCACGCTCCCACCACTCTCTGAGTGAAGAAGTCCCCCCTCATGTTACTTCTAAACTTTTTCCCCTTAAATCTTAACTCATGACCTCTTGTTTCAATCTCTCCTACCCTCAAGGGAAAAAGCCGATCCACATCACCTCTAACTATACCCCTCATAATCTTAATGCCTCTATCAAATCCCCCTCTCAACCTTCTATGCTCCAGTTGCTTACGATATATATCAACGACTTAGATGTGGGAATAGATAGCAGTATCTCAAAATTTGCAGACGATACGAAGTTGGGTGGTAGGGTTAGCTGTGTGGAGGAAGCTAGGAGAGTGCAGGGTGATTTGGACAAATTAGGCGAGTGGGCCAAGATGTGGCAGATGCTGTTTAATGTGGATAAATGTGAGGTTATCCACTTTGGAGGTAAGAACAGGAAAGAGGATTATTATTTAAATGGTATCTGTTTAGGAAAAGGGGAGATGCAGCGAGACTTGGGTGTTGCTGTGCATCAATCGTTGAAAGTGGGCATGCAGGTGCGGCAGGCGGTGAGGAGGGCGAATGGTATGTTGGCGTTCATGGGGAGAGGATTTGAGTCCAGGAGTAGGGAGATCCTGCTGCAGCTGTACAGGGCCTTGGTGAGACCACATCTGGAGTACTGCGTGCAGTTTTGGGTGCTTTATCTGAGGAATGACATCCTTGCCTTGGAGGGGGTGCAGAGAAGGTGCACTAGGCTGATACAGGGGATGGAGGGACTCGCATATAAGCAAGGTTGGATAGACTAGGCTTGTATTCTCTGGAATTTAGAAGATTGAGGGGGGATCTTATAGAAACATAAAATTCTTAAGGGTTTAGACAGACTAGACACAGGAAGGTTGTTTCCAATGCTGGGAAAAACCAGAACCAGGGGCCAGAGTTTAAGGATAAGGGGGAAGTTTTTTAGGACTGAGATGAGGAAAAATTTCTTCCCTCAGAGAGTGGTAAATGTGTGGAATTCTTTGCCACAGGAAGTAGTTGAGGCCGGTTCCCTGTCAATATTTAAGGGTAGGTTAGATTTGGCCCTGGTTGCCAAGGGGATGAAGGGGTATGGGGAGAAGGCAGGAGCCAGGTACTGATCAGCCATGATCATATTGAATGGTGGTGTAGGCTTGAAGGGCCAAATGGCCTACTCCTGCACCTATTTTCTATGTTTCTATGACCTAATTTGCTCAATCTTTCTTTGTAATCTCGATGCTGAAACCCAGGTCACTCTCTCTACCTTGTTGATAGCCTTCCTATAATTCGGTGACCAGAACTGCACACATTTGGCATCTTCCATATTCAACCCCTGCCATTTTCTGATGAAATTGCCCCCCACCCCATGCCATCAAAACATCTGACAGCTCGAAGCAACAGCAAAATTAAGACAAAAATAAACGAGTTTTAAAAATTATGGTGAGTTGATGCTTGTCGGCAGTGTCAGAGCGGTTACAGCGCCAGCGACCTGGGTTCGAATCCTCCGCTGCCTGCAAGGAGTTTATACGTTCTCCCCATGACTCCAGTTTCCCCCCACCCTCCGAAACGTTCGGGGTTGGTAGGTTAATCGGGGGGGGGGGCGTAATTGGGCGGCATGGGTTTCATGGACTGGAAGAGCCTTTGACCATGCTATATAGTTAAAATAAAATTAAAATTAGAAGTTTAAAGTTAATAATTAGAGTATTAAGTTGAATCACCTTTGTGAGGTACTATCCTTCGATGATTATACCGATGAAGGAGTCAGGTCTTTGCTACCCATGGATGCTGCGTGACCTGCTGAGTTTCTCCAGCACGATTGTGTATTAACTACATGTTCAATGGAGATCAGGGAGAGATCTCAGTTGATGCTTTCTCTTTAACCAGAATCTATCAATCACATAATTGTGTGCTAAATTTCTTGACATAATACTGGTGACCTTTCCCGGGAATGTGAAAGGCGCTATATAAATTCATGCTTTTGTTTTCACATGGTAATTATCATTTTAATGGCTTGTGTACAAGCACAGAAAAGCTGGAGGGACTTAGCAGGTCTCGTTTACTGAGCTCAGCCATAGTGCGTGAGATGGTGCTTTGATGAGTCTAAAGCCCCTTTCACACTTGCACACCGGTAAATCAGGGCATGGCCTTTCACACTAGACAACTCTTCACTGGGACACTGAACCCTTTCTCTCTTGCACCCTGGTAAATCGGCCGTTCAGTGTCCCGGGATAGGAATGGGGGCTTGGCCTTTCACACTAGACAACTCTTAACTGGGACACTGAACCCTTTCACACTTGCACCCCGGTAAATCGGCCATTCAGTGTCCCGGGATAGGAATGGGGGCTTGGCCTTTCTCACTAGACATCACTTAACTGGGACACTGAACCCTTTCACACTTCCACGCCGGTAAATCGGCCGTTCAGTGTCCCGGGATAGGAATGGGGGATTGGCCTTTCACACTAGACAACTCTTAACTGGGACACTGAACCCTTTCACACTTGCAACCTGGTAAATCGGCCGTTCAGTGTCCCGGGATAGGAATGGGGGCTTGGCCTTTCACATTAGACAAGTCTTAACTGGGACACTGAACCCTTTCACACTTCCACCCCGGTAAATCAGTCGTTCAGTGTCCCGGGATAGGAATGGGGGCTTGGCCTTTCACACTAGACAACTCTTCACTGGGACACTGAACCCTTTCACACTTGCACCCCGGTAAATCGGCCGTTCAGTGTCCCGGGATAGGAATGGGGGCTTGGCCTTTCACACTAGACAACTCTTAACTGGGACACTGAATGCTTTCACACTTGCGCCCTGGTAAATCGGCCGTTCAGTGTCCTGGGATAGGAATGGGGGATTGGCCTTTCACACTAGACAATTCTTAACTGGGACACTGAACCCTTTCACACTTCCAGACCCGGTAAATCGGCCGTTCAGTGTCCCGGGATAGGAATGGGGGCTTGGCCTTTCACACTCTTTGGCTTGGCTTCGCGGACGAAGATTTATGGAGGGGGTAAAAAGTCCACGTCAGCTGCAGGCTCGTTTGTGGCTGACAAGTCCGATGCGGGACAGGCAGACACGATTGCAGCGGTTGCAAGGGAAAATTGGTTGGTTGGGGTTGGGTGTTGGGTTTTTCCTCCTTTGCCTTTTGTTCGTGAGGTGGGCTCTGCAGTCTTCTTCAAAGGAGGTTGCTGCCCGCCAAACTGTGAGGCGCCAAGATGCACGGTTTGAGGCGTTATCAGCCCACTGGCGGTGGTCAATGTGGCAGGCACCAAGAGATTTCTTTAGGCAGTCCTTGTACCTTTTCTTTGGTGCACCTCTGTCACGGTGGCCAGTGGAGAGCTCGCCATATAACAGGATCTTGGGAAGGCGATGGTCCTCAATTCTGGAGACGTGACCCATCCAGCGCAGCTGGATCTTCAGCAGCGTGGACTCGATGCTGTCGACCTCTGCCATCTCGAGTACTTCGACGTTAGGGGTGTAAGCGCTCCAATGGATGTTGAGGATGGAGCGGAGACAACGCTGGTGGAAGCGTTCTAGGAGCCGTAGGTGATGCCGGTAGATGACCCATGATTCGGAGCCGAACAGGAGTGTGGGTATGACAACGGCTCTGTATACGCTTATCTTTGTGAGGTTTTTCAGTTGGTTGTTTTTCCAGACTCTTTTGTGTAGTCTTCCAAAGGCGCTATTTGCCTTGGCGAGTCTGTTGTCTATCTCATTGTCGATCCTTGCATCTGATGAAATGGTGCAGCCGAGATAGGTAAACTGGTTGACCGTTTTGAGTTTTGTGTGCCCGATGGAGATGTGGGGGGGCTGGTAGTCATGTCATGGTGGGGAGCTGGCTGATGGAGGACCTCAGTTTTCTTCAGGCTGACTTCCAGGCCAAACATTTTGGCAGTTTCCGCAAAGCAGGACGTCAAGCGCTGAAGAGCTGGCTCTGAATGGGCAACTAAAGCGGCATCATCTGCAAAGAGTAGTTCACGGACAAGTTTCACACTAGACAACTCTTAACTGGGAGACTGAACCCTTTCACACTTGCACCCCGGTAAATCGGCCGTTCTGTGTCCCGGGATAGGAATGGGGGCTTGGCCTTTCACACTAGACAACACTTAACTGGGACACTGAACCCTTTCACACTTGCATTTGGTCTGTTCTACCTTTCATCAGAACTGGAATGTTGCTGCTCATTTCACACTTGCCTGATTTCAACGCAGACACCGGGGATTGTACTAGAGGTCGAGGCCAGAAATCTCCGCCGTGAGATGATGTCTTCTGACACCGGTGTTGAGCAGATTTTTCTTTCACACTTACTACTTTAAAGGTCGATTGGTGTTCTATTCCTGGGATCACTGGCAAGTGTGAAAGGGTCTAGAAATTAGTCTTTATCCCAAAGCAAGGATGAGGTAAAAACAGAGGGCACAGATTTAAGGAGAGGGGAAAGACCTAATGGGAGCTTTTTTTCCACACTGAGGGTCAGAGGTATATGGAACAAGCTGTCAGAGGAAATAGTAGAGGTAGGGGCAGTTGTAATTTTAGGAAATCTTTTAGACAGGGACATGGAAAGAAAAGGTTTAGAGAGATACGGGCCAAACTAATTTGGGTAAACAAGATTCTCTGTAGATGCTGGGGTCAAGTGTAGCACACAAACATGCAGGAGACACTCAGCAGGTCACATAGCAGAGGAAGTAAAAGGTAACCAATGTTTTTGGTCCTGGGCCCTTCGTCAGAAATCAAGAGAAGCATAAAAGGGTGGGGGGGAGCGGAAAGGAGCCATGGACCCAAAGAACACTACGGCACAGAAAACAGGCCATTTAGCCCCTCTAATCTGTGATGTCCATTATTCCACTAGTCCCATTGACCTGCTCCTGTTTCATAACCTTCCAGACTTCTCCCATTCATGTGTCTGTCCAATTTATTCTTAAAGCTTAAGACTGAGCCCTCATTTACCATGTCAGATGGCAGCTCATTCCACACCCCTTCCACTCTCTGTGTGAAGAACTTTCCCCTCATGTTCCCCCTGAACTTTTCCCCTTTCACCCTTAACCCATGTCCTCTGGTTTGTATCTCACCTACCCTCAGTGGAAAAAGCCGGTCTACATTTACTCTGTCAATCCCCCTCATAATTTTAAACACCTCGATCAAATCTCCCCTCATTCTTCTGTGCTCCAGGGAATAAAGCCCTAACCTGTTTAACCTTTCCCTGTAACTCAGGTCCTGAAGTTCGGGCAACTTCCTAGTAAATCTTCTGGATTTTTCCGTCTTATTGATATCTTTCCTATAGTTAGGTGACCAAATCTGCATGCAATCCTCCAAATGTGGCCTCGCCAATGTCTTATACAACTTTACCATAACATCCAAACTCCAATACTTTGATTTTTAAAGACCAATGGGCCCAAAGCTCTCTCTCCAACCTAGAAGGGTAGAAAAGATCAAAGCTGAGAAGGGGAAGAAACATAATGTTTACTATTTTTAGCATTCAACTTCAATCAAATAATCTACGACAGAAATTATGTAAAGAAACTCTGCAGTGGTGGAGACCTTTGGGAACCATAGATCGAAACATGATAAACGTACTGCAGATCATACCCCAAATTCCAAAAGGAGCTCAGAAACTCTCCCATGAAAATCATAGTTGTGGCCATTGGAAGGTTAAGCACCCCTGCCCCATGACACCATTTGCAGAAGCAGTCCTGACCACCACAACTATTTTTAGCTGCCTTGTCAATAACCTCATTTGCATCATAAATGAAGATGATCCCTGATCAGGAAGGGTTGTTACCCCTCCACCATCAGTTTCCTGACCAACAGACTTCCTTCGCAGTGGGGAGCGAGTCACACCCTCCCCCTCCCCCAAGACTTCTCCACCACCTAAAAGGTCCCATCAGGAATGCAATGGGAGTCCCAGTTTCTTTCCAATGGCTCTCAGAACTCTTGAAATTCCCCATCTTACCCTTAGTAAAAACCACAGCAGCAACCACAAAAAAGACAGTCTGAACTATTGTAAAGGCACTCATTTTTCTAAGGAAATTGTTAAGATTTATTTTCCATCTACATTTAAAACAAATTTTGACAGGATGGATATGGAGGGATGTAGTCTGGGTGCAGTTCAGTGGGACTAGACAGAATATCAGTCCAGCACAGACTAGAAGGGCTGAAGGGCCTATTTTGATGCTGCAGTGTTCAATGGTTCAATCTTGTGTATTTATTATCTCTCTCTCTCTCTCCATGTGGTAATTTAATGTATGCTGATATAGGTCTATTTTGCAAGACTACATTCTACCATGCGTATGACAATAAATTAGTTATCACTCCCATTCCCTTATTCACTTCTCTGGCTGGTGGGGAGATGGGGACATTGATGAGACATTTGGACAGGTGCCTGAACAGAGGGATGTGGATCACATGCAGGCAGATCAGGTTAGTTCAAATGGGCACAAAAGGACAGCATCGAAGGGCCTGGTCCTCGGCTTGGCTGTTCTATGTGCTCACCCTCTTACTCCTCACCTTAGCCCTGCGCGCTCCAGTTTTAATCCTGTGCCCTCCATAATGGAAGAGAAAATTCTCAATCTCCACCCTTTGCAAATCTTTGTATGCCCCCAGGATCCTCATCCCAGCTTCCCTCCTCTGCTCTGAGAAGAAATCCAGAAAGGAAAACACTTCCACTTAACTTAATTCCTCACTGACTGCAACACAGAAGGAGGCCACTGGTGTCGTTGGGATGATGTTGGCACCCACAGCAGTAGGCCCATCACTTCTGTGTTTCAGTGTCTACGTTATCCAACCTCCTCAGAGGAAAAAGGAATTTCTTATGTTGTATTCTTACTTAAGCGTTATAAGGAGAGACCATCTGGTTAATGTTGTTTCCTTTGGAAATAGTGGGAAGGTTTAATTGTGGTGGATAAAATTACGCATCGGTTACGCAGGGTAAACAGAAAGGACCAATTTTCACTTGTAACTGGGGGCCACCAATTTAAGTTAATTGGGGGAATGGTTTTCTGTACTGCCTGACTTTACGAGTGGGGAAAGTCTGGAACTCACTGCCTTATGCCACATTTTGAAAGTACATGAATGTAGCTGTAGATGGCCCCATGGATGGCGAGCAAGGTGGTAGACCAGCAGGTGGGGGTGGTTCTGTGGCTGAAGGACGCATACAGGTGGCGCCTTGCGGGTGAGGAACCCGTGCAGGCTGCCGGATGCTGGAGATTGGAGGTCAAAGGACTCACACCAGGCGAGGGCAGCTGGAGACTGGAGGTCAAAGGACTCGCACCAGGCGGCCAGCTGCTGGAGACTGGCTCGTGAGAGTCAGGTATCGGAACCAGGATTTGAGAGGATGCTGAGGGCAAGGAAGGGCTCCTGAAGGGGGCTGAAGGTTTCCTCGTCGTGTCGGAGATTTCGATCTGGAGCTCGGGTTGAACTGAACTAGAGTCGGTGCGGCTGCAGAGGCTGCGGGAGCGCTGGAGGCAAATCCACGGACACAGTGACTCTGGGGGGGTGGGGGGATCTCTCTTTTGCTTCTCTTTCTCTGATTGTAGGGTCACCGGGCGACACTAATGGCAATAGGCGATCTCGTGTAATATTACATTTCTGCTTTATGACTTGACAATAAATAGCATCTGATCTGATCAGAACAAGAGTTCGCTTAACCTTCGTAGGCTGGCGTGGATATGATGGGCCAAACGGCCTCTTGTGCTGCTCATTTCTGTGATCCCGACACTGTGAGAGTAACTTGAACTTTACTCAGAGGTATCTAATTACTCGTGGTAAGAAGACTGGGAATGAGTTTGAGGTGGATTTCTGAGTCCAAGACCCTGTCGGATTCAGAATACGACCAGAGGCTCAAATTCTGAAGCTTGCTTTGATGCGGAATAAAATTGAAAGATAAGTAATGTACATGAACCATCGAAAGAGGCAATTAAATCCTTTGATTTCATAAACATTCTTTGTGGGCCCCGGTACTATTATAGAGGCCAGATTGCTTGGATTGTGAGCTTAAACCATTTAAGGAAATGCAAAGAGAGTGACATTTAAAACTCAATAGCGAGGGCTTTGCTTTTTATTAATACTCCCAGAACTCCTGCTTAAAGCCTTTATAACTACGGTGCCAAAGAGAGTTAGATTAGATCTGGACTACAGTGTTCAGTTCGAGACACTACATCTTACAGAGGAGATATTGGGCTTGCAGGTACTGGGCCGATGGCACTGCCCACCTGGCTCCTTGGTGTAATGTTTTTCAAGTTTCTTACATTCCCATGTCGTAACCAGATCTAATATGACACACCATTGCATTTACTTTCCCGTAAGGCAGACAAAGGTTGATCATGAACAGAGGTTGCCTGCTACCCCAATTTTTGCTGATGGCGTATCACATGCTGAAACCGCGCATTATAGCCGGCTCAAGTTTTATGGTGATGCCCTCCCGCGGTGCCTTTGTGCAGAGCTGAGTCGGACATGCAACCCCTCATGTCCGGCTTCCGCAGCTGAAGGAGGTGGGGCAGGTGGTGTGGTACTGCTGCCCACCACAGTGACCTCAAACACATGCACCAGGAAGGGAATGTGGCCTATACTGGAAAATGGCGGCCAAAGAGCAGGTACAAGCGCGAGTGGAGTCTTGGGACTTGGGCAGATCTCCTGCGCAACGTAATCGCCTCTATTAATCATCTGGGGTTTTTTAAATTCGTGCTTCCAGGTCACGAGCTGACGGCGTCATCAGCCTTCCCTTTTGGAGCTGCTTTCAGCTGCATTCCTTTTACGGAGAAGGTAGAGCCACTTCACTCCACCTCTGAGTCTACACCCCCCAGGTGAATGGAGGATGGAGCGAGTTCAACCAGTAAATCCTCCTTCGGACCTTTTATGGAGGTAAGTGAAGCGATTTAAAGACAGAGAATCTGTCTTTACAATTGCTCTTTTTTCACTATAAAAGGGGTTATTGTCCATCTGAGGGGAGAGTAAATGTAATCTTGTGTAATATTACATCTGGTTATTACATGAGAATACGGTCAGAGAAAGAGAAGCAAAAGAGAGCCCCTTTAAAGTCACTGAATGTCCATGGATTCGCCTCCATCTTCTGCAGCCACACAGACTTCAATCCAAACCATCGGCAACCTGAGCTCCAGATACAAATCTCTGACCCAATCCTCCAGCACCTGAGTCCCTTTGAGAGCCTCTCCCACCATTGGCAACATGGTATCCCTTCAGCCAGTGTCGACACGGTCTCCAGCAGCCCGCAGCCCCGGTGCGAGTCCTTCGACCACAAGTCGCCGGCAGCCCTCAGCCTGCGCGGGTTTGTTGCCAACAGCCCTCTGCTGCTGAGCCCCTCATTGGTCTGTCGCCGTGGTCACCGTCTTGGAGGGTCATCTCCTCTGCCTCTCCTTCTCAAACACGGTTGGGTGGGAGGTGGTGGGGAGGGTCGTTCACTGCTCTGCGCCAGTCCTCTGCTTCCTCGGAGTCCGCAACCCCTCATGTCCGCTGCCAAACACGGGCACCGCCATCCTGGGCCCAGACCCCGCGGCTGCAGTGTTTTAAAATAAAACACTGTTGCCCTGTCAGGCTGTTAACAATCCAATTCACCAGTTACTGGGCATTCTGACCTATTCTGGTGCTTTGTTCAATTCTCGTCCATGTGTTTGACTCATTCTGTGGACACAGCTAACCTTTATCTACAACCTCCTCCCTCTCTACAGCCCAAACATGCCCTGATGTGTCACTGATGGAAACTAGGTGCAGGAGTAGGCCATTTGACCCTTCAAGCCTACACCGCCATTCATTTTGATCATGGCTGATCGTCTACTCAGTCCCCAGTACCTGCCTTCTCCCCACACCCCTGATCCCCTTGTCCACAAGGGCCAAATCTAACTCCCTCTTAAATATAGATAAAGAACTGGCATCAACTACTTCCTGTGGCAAGGAATTCCACTGATTCACCACTTTCTGAGAGAAAAACATTTTCTCATCTCAGTCCTAAAAGACTTCCCCCTTATCCTTAAACTCTAACCCCTGGTTCTGGTTTTCCCTAACATCAGGAACGACTTTCCTGCATCCAGCTTGTCCAGTCCCTTAAGAATTTCATGCGTTTCTATAAGATCCCCCTCAAACTTCTAAATTCCAGTGAGTATAAGCCTAGTCGATCCAGCCTTTCTTCATATGCAAGTCCTGACATCCCTGGTATCAATCTAGTGAACCTTCTCTGCACTCCCTCTATGGCCAGGATGTCTTTCCTCAGATAAGGAGACCAAAACTGTACACCTTTGTTGCCATACAAGTTACAAAGGTGGCTAAGAAGTCATATGGTACATTGGTCTTCATCAATCAGGAGGACTGAGTTCAAGAATCATGAGGTTATGTCATATCTCTATAAAACTCTGGTTAGACCACACCTCATACCAAGAAGGATGTAGATGCTTTGGAGAGGGTGCAGAGGAGATTTATTAGGAAGTTGCCTGGATTGGAGAACGTGTCATGTAAAGAAAAGTTAACAGAGCTAGGGCTTTTCCTTCTGGATTGACGAAGGATGAGAGGTGACTTTTTAGAGGTCTATAACTTTATGAGGGGGTAAGTTGGACAGCCTGGGGTAACCATAGCAAACACCAGAGCACCTCAGTGGAGGAAAGTTTAGGGGAGATGACAGAGGTACATTTTTTACATAGGGAATGGTAGGTGCCTGGGGCTGGTGGTGGAGACTGGTTCAAAAGGGAAATTGGCAATGGATGTAAGGAAAAATAGAAGTTTATGGGTGTGAGGGAGGGAAGGGTTGGATTGTTGTGGTGTACATGGGTCGGCACAACATCGTGGGCTGAAGGGCCTGTACTGTGCTGGAATGTTCTATTGTCTTAACACCAAGCTCTGGAATTCCCTTTTCAAAAGAACCCAAATAAACTCATCCTCAAACTCTGATGGCCAAGGGAGTGCACGAGCAACTCCACTTCCACAGAAACCTGAGGAATGTTATCTGAGCCCCTCAACAACTTCTACAGGGGCACCAATGAAAGCATCCAGTCAGGGGGCACCACTGGGTGGGACAGGAACTGCTCTGCCAACACTCCAAGAAACTGCAGAGGGTTGTGGACGTGGCTCAGACCATTACACATGCGCAACCCCTCACACACACACACACACACACACACACACAAGCACACACACTCACATTTGCACACTCACACACACTTGCACGCACACACACTCGCACACTCACACAAACACACCCACTCACTCACACACACACACAAGCTCACATTCACATACACACTCACCCACACACACACACCCCCTTGAAAAGCAGCCAGCATATTAAAAGATTAATTCCACCCCAGCCACAGTCTATTGACCCCTCTCCTTGTTATTCTGACTCACAGCAGTAAAATGGTACTGCCTTTGCTCTGCTCTAACTGATCTCTCTCTGCATTTTGTTCTACACATTCCTATCCCTGTTTAAATGTTGTACACATTATAATGATCCCACCTCCACCTCTTCCTCTGGCAGCTCACTCCAAACACCCGCACCCCCCCTCCCCCACCCCCAGTATGAAAAAGGTGCCCCTTTTAAATCTTAACACTGAGCCTTCTGACCTCCCTTGGGTCTTGGTCCAGCTAAGGTATGATTCTCAATCCTTATTCATGTGCTCAATCTCACTCCATGCCCAACACCCTACCCTACATCTACAACCTCCCAATGATGGGTACAATTACAACATTCAGAATACATTTAGGCAGGTCCATGGATAAGAAAGGTTTGGAGGGATGTAACCATATTCAGAAAAATGGATCTAGTTTGGATGGACAACCTGGTCAGCATGGAAGAATCGGGCCAAAAAGCCTGTTTCAGTGCTGTACAACTCTATTACTAAATTGATTGAGAAGTGGACTAAGTACTACCCCTGTTGAGAGGTTCTTGATCAGTGAGGGTGTCAAAGCTTCTGGGGAGAATGTGGTCACAAGGAAAACAATGAAAGCCACGATTTGAATGGGGAACAGACTCAATGGGTCAAATGACCTCATTGTGTTCCAAGGTCTTCCGGTCCCGTGATCTTCTGGTCCCAACAGGTTACATGGTTAATTACATTCTTAAAATAACACCTTCAACTGGTTTTATTATATAAGTAGTCAAGACAAAGAGTTGGTGGACTCTCCAGGGAGCACTCCTTCCCTGAGATTCCTCAAGCCCTCTCAATTCAAGATGAAACTTGTCATGACCACTAATTGGACAGAGACTAGGGACTTCCTCCCCTCGGATTCAGAACTGGCTGGTCCAAAGACGGGATTTGGAATTGGCTGAGGCACAGAAGGCAGAGGGTAGTCATGGGAGGATAATATTCTGGCTGGAGGGTTGTGATTGGTGGTGTTCTATAGGGATTAGTGTTGTATGTGGTATAAGACTGTAAGGTTTAGGAGCAGAAGTAGGTCATTTGGCCATTCTGGTCTAACCCACCATTGCAACATGAGCTGATTCATTCCCTCACTTAGACCCACTCCCCTGCCTTCTCCCCATAACCTTTGATACCCTGAATAGTGTTAGGTCTGCTTTGTTCATGAATGAGTGAGACAAACACCAGGCTGAGTCGAAATCAGGGTTCTTTGTTCTTTATTACCGGATTGTAACACTTGCGACCAACCATGTTAGTCGGAGAATGCATTCTGCCGTTATCAGCAAAATGGTGATTTTTTATACCCTTGGATATGTGCTTAGAACATCATCATATCATTACTTGTCCAATGACTAAAACTGTTGCTATCCTTTCCCTGCTAGCTTCCTGCCTCTCAATCCATCAATGTCTCTCTTATCTTGTAAGTACAAGGATGCATTCACATCTTGTTACAGCCCTGTACATTCCCATCTCATGATGTTTTACCTAACAGGAGTACAAGGACACCTCCCCTTCTTGTTACTGCCCTGTACAGGGTAACTCCCTACACATTCCCATCTCATGATGTTTTACCTTACAATAGTCAGATACCTATCAATCTCTGCCTTAAATACATCCAATGACCTGTCACCCACAGACACCTGTGGCAGGAAATTCCAGAGGTTCACCACTCTCTCGCTAACGAAATTCCTCCGCATCTCTGTTTTCAATGGGTGCCTTTCATTCCCAAAGGTGTGCCCTCTGGTCCTTGGCTGCTCTACCACAGGAAACAATTTTACCACATCTACTCTGTCCAGGACTTTCAAGATTCGAAATGTTTGTATGAGGTCTCCTCTCATTTTTCTGCACTCCAAGGAGTCCAGTCCAAGAACCGTTAAACATTCCTCATGTGCTAATCCCTTCATTCCAGGAATCATTCTTGTAAATTTCCTCTGAACCTTTTCCAATGCCAGCTCATCAGAATGTATGAGTGACCTGAATTAAAACAGAGGAGGGTGGGTTAGTAAGTTTGTAGATAACTGGAACAGAGAACAGCATTTGGAGCGGTCAAAGATTACAACAGGCTCAGTTACAAATATGGGCTGAGAAATTTATGTTCCCCTGATATTTGACCAGGAGATCAAATATCCACCTATTAGTGGGAGTCTTAAAAGCATTGATATGTAGTGATATCTGAGGAATCAGGTTCTTAGTTCCTTTACAATGGCCACTCATGTAGATATGGTGGTAAAGAAGGCATATGAAATGCTTGGCTTCATTGGGTGCAGCATTGAGTATAAAAACACAGCAAATACTAAAGGAACTCAGCAGATCTCATGGCATCCATAGGAAGTAGCGATATATAACCAGCGTTTTGGGCCTGAGCCCTAAGTCAAGGTATGAGTTTGTGGAATATTGGGTGCAATTCTGGTCACCGTAACAGGAAGGATGTGGAGGTTTCGGAAAAGGTTTTGAGGGCATGAATTATGGGGGAAGGTGTTCTCTGGAGTGTCAGAGGAAGATAGAAGTTTGTAATATTAGAAGGAGCATTATTGGTAGGGAAGCTGTAGGGGTCATGTGTTGAAGATGAGGGAAGGGGGAGTTTAAAGGAGATGTGTGGGGCAAGGTTTGGACACAAGGAGTGGTGGGTGACTGGAACGGGCTGCCAGGAATAATGATAGAAGCAGATACTATAGTAGCTGGGTGGTGTGGATGGACACATGAATTTGCAGGGAACAATGGGATCTTCTTGCTCAAGAAGAATAGTTTTAGATTAATTTGTTGATTAAACATTATTTCTTACAAATAATTCTGGACAGAAACTGAATGAGTTATAATATAGCAAGCCTTGGTCATAACATTGAGTAATATTTATCTAATGTGATAATAATTAAACCCGTATATAATCGGTGGATCTAAAAGCAGAAAAAAAAGAAAAAAACTAAAATTAAATCTAATCTATCCCCTCCCTCTAATCAACAAATATGGATGGATTTGAATTACATTTTTAATGATATGTGTTATGTATATGATATGATGCTTTCTTGCTATATTAGTAGACTTTGAGTTTAACATATTAATCCTACATGCAATAAAAATATCTTAAAGAGTTTAATTTGAACCTCATGTTCTGACCGGTTGCATCACAGTCTGGTACGGGGATGCCAAAACCCCTGAGTGTCAAGCCTTCCAAAAGATAGTGGACACAGCCCAGGACATTGCAGGCAAAACCCTCCCCACCATCGAGAACATCTATGGGGAACGCTGCCGTCGGAGAGCACCGTCAAGGATCCCCACCACCCAGCACACGCTCTGTTTTTGCTGCTGCCATCAGGAAAGAGGTGTAGGTGTCACCGGACTTGTACCACCAGGTTCAGGAAGAGCTGCTACCCCTCCACCATCAGATTCCTCAACGACAAACTCAATCAGGGACTCTTTTAAGGACTCTTTCTTTTGCACTTTTTTCTCTCTCTGTATTGCACAGTCAGTTTGTTTACATTTCTTTATTTGTTTAGATGTGTACGTTGTGTCATTTAGTTTTTGCAGTGTCAATAAGTGGTAATTCTGCCTCACAGGAAAAAGAATCTCAGGGCAGTATGTGAACTCTGACAATAAATCTGAAATCTGATGTTCGACACAGACACGTTGGCCAAAGACTTTGTTTCTGTGCTACGCTACACTGTGTGGGTCTGATGTTCAATGGCATCCATTGAAATGATGGGCATAAATGATCTGTTTATTCCTGGGATCTTGCTGTGTGCAGTTCTATTGCCTTTCTTCTGCATCAGTGACTAAACTTGCAACATACTGTACTGCGCCGTGACCTTCAACTGTTGTAAAATGAATCGGGTGTTCTGAAAGGCACCAGGCATGTTTTGGGGTCTGGTTTTACTTTAAGAGAGTTGCTAATATAAAAGTCCTATGAGAGTTTCCATGACACGAGCTCTATTTCCAGGGAGAAAGGGGAACAAGGGGGAGAAAAGGAACCAACAGAAATCCATGGGCTCCAGATTGTGGCATCTGCAGTCTGCCGGAGAAACCCAGCATCAGTGAATGGGGACTCCCCACACGCTCAGTCTTGTCAGAAAGTTCAGAGCCAAAATGTTTTTCACTCTTTCTCCTCACAGATGCTGCTCCACCTGCTGAGTTCCTCCAGCAGATTTTGTGTGGTTTCTTTTGCCGGAGGGGAATGAATCTTGCAAAGCGAGCCAGCAAGAAACTGAGAGAGAGAGAGAAGGATGGAAAGAGAAAAGGGCAGAGAGGCGGTGGGGGAAGGGGTGAGAGAGAAAAAGAGATGAAAAAAGATAGGGGAGAGAGGTGGAGGGAAAATGATAGAGAGAGAAAGAAAGAGAAAGGAGAGAGGGGAAGGGAGAGAGGGAGAAGGGGAGAGAAAGAGATGGAGAAGAGAGAGGGTAGAGATGGAGAGAGAGAGAAAATGAGAGATGGAGAGAAAGAACGAGGGAGTGAAAGAGATGTGGAGAGATGGAATGAAAAAAGTTAGAGATGGAGAGAGAGAAAAGGGAGAGAGAGGGGGTGAAAGAGGTGGAGAGTTGGAGAGAGGGATGAGGAAAGAAGGAGGGAGGGGGAGATGGAGAGGTTGCAAGGGAAATAGAGTATGAAGTGGAGAAAGAAAGAGATAGAAACAATGAGGAAGGGAGAGGTAGAGAGAGGGAAAGAGAACGAGATGGAGAGAGGACGGGAGAGAACTGAAGAGATAGAGAGAGGGGGAGGGGGGGAGTGACGGAGACCTTTCAGAATGCGGGAATGGGTCATCCCTGCCCTGACCGAGACATTTCTGAAGATTCCCGCAGCCTTTACCCATCTGAGGAGCAGACCCAGGACTTGGCATCTTTTTAAAAAAGAGAACACAATGTTTTGGAATGAGCTGCTGGGTCCAGTCTGAAGACTGGTGCCCCGTCTCCTACCTGCCCCAGCCCGGGGAAGCGAACTCCACCCAGAGTTTCTGGATGGTGGTTTTTTTTTAATAAAGCAATCAAAAGCGTGGGAGGCTATTCTTTTTAGCGCTAAATCAGGACGGCTTTGTTATGCTAATATGCCCTGACATCATCTAACTTCAAAGGAATTTGTGGAGCCGCTATAACCGGAATCTGGCACTAGAGAGAGAGAGAGAGAGAGAGAATCTGGTGGCAGCGCAGAGAGGGAGACGCAGAGAGCGCCTGTGGATTTTTTTTGCAAGAATCTTCATTTGATGGACCATCAAGGGTTAGACTGAACCCCTGCGCCTTTATGCACTGAGTTTACACTTCTGGAGGACGCCAAAGGTAGGACTGAGAGGAAAGGTTGAAAGTTGGCTGGAGTTTGCAAAGATTGACAGCGTTTAATTTCCTCCCGGGTGACCAAGTCCCCCCCCCCACCCCTTATGGCCCGACACCGACTCTTTCATCGGTCAGGTCTAATCCGGGTTGACAGCCCCTCAGTTTGCCCGAGGCTTCCCACCAGGCTGAAAGTCCACAGGGCGCTCGTCGGGGAACTGCCCGACGTTCTGATGAGAACCTGTCAGTGGAGATATCTCGGGCTCGGCTCCATTAGACTCGGATTAATAAAGGCAAGAGACTGAGACGGAAATGTGACTCGGGACCCTTGCGCGGCAGTTGCGAGCGAAGGGAAGGGGTGGGGGTGGTGCTGGTGGTGGTGGGGGGGGGGATCGCCCCGATGTCGAACGCGCGTCCAGACCTTCTGCGTCGAAGTGAAGTGTGAGGGACAATTATTCGCCCAGGTCCTCCCAGTCGAACGCGAAAGTCTCTGCAGACCCGGTGGTTAAAGTTCAAAACACACACTCAAGGCTGGAGAGACTCAGCGGGTCCGTGTCCTCTTCATAGCGAGTGTTAGAGACTCAGCGGGTCCGTGTCCTCTCCACAGCGAGTGTTAGAGACTCAGCGGGTCCGTGTCCTCTTCATAGCGAGTGTTAGAGACTCAGCGGGTCCGTGTCCTCTCCACAGCGAGTGTTAGAGACTCAGCGGGTCCGTGTCCTCTCCACAGCGAGTGTTAGAGACTCAGCGGGTCCGTGTCCTCTCCACAGCGAGTGTTAGAGACTCAGCGGGTCCGTGTCCTCTCCACAGCGAGTGTTAGAGACTCAGCGGGTCCGTGTCCTCTCCATAGCGAGTGTTAGAGACTCAGCGGGTCCGTGTCCTCTCCATAGCGAGTGTTAGAGACTCAGCGGGTCCGTGTCCTCTCCATAGCGAGTGTTAGAGACTCAGCGGGTCCGTGTCCTCTCCATAGCGAGTGTTAGAGACTCAGCGGGTCCGTGTCCTCTTCATAGCGAGTGTTAGAGACTCAGCGTGTCCGTGTCCTCTTCATAGCGAGTGTTAGAGACTCAGCGGGTCCGTGTCCTCTCCATAGCGAGTGTTAGAGACTCAGCGGGTCCGTGTCCTCTTCATAGCGAGTGTTAGAGACTCAGCGGGTCCGTGTCCTCTCCATAGCGAGTGTTAGAGACTCAGCGTGTCCGTGTCCTCTTCATAGCGAGTGTTAGAGACTCAGCGGGTCCGTGTCCTCTTCATAGCGAGTGTTAGAGACTCAGCGGGTCCGTGTCCTCTCCATAGCGAGTGTTAGAGACTCAGCGGGTCCGTGTCCTCTCCATAGCGAGTGTTAGAGACTCAGCGGGTCCGTGTCCTCTACATAGCGAGTGTTAGAGACTCAGCGGGTCCGTGTCCTCTCCATAGCGAGTGTTAGAGACTCAGCGGGTCCGTGTCCTCTCCACAGCGAGTGTTAGAGACTCAGCGGGTCCGTGTCCTCTCCACAGCGAGTGTTAGAGACTCAGCGGGTCCGTGTCCTCTACATAGCGAGTGTTAGAGACTCAGCGGGTCCGTGTCCTCTACATAGCGAGCGTTAGAGACTCAGCGGGTCCGTGTCCTCTCCACAGCGAGTGTTAGAGACTCAGCGGGTCCGTGTCCTCTACATAGCGAGTGTTAGAGACTCAGCGGGTCCGTGTCCTCTCCACAGCGAGTGTTAGAGACTCAGCGGGTCCGTGTCCTCTCCATAGCGAGTGTTACAGACTCAGCGGGTCCGTGTCCTCTCCACAGCGAGTGTTAGAGACTCAGCGGGTCCGTGTCCTCTACATAGCGAGTGTTAGAGACTCAGCGGGTCCGTGTCCTCTACATAGCGAGTGTTAGAGACTCAGCGGGTCCGTGTCCTCTCCAAAGCGAGTGTTAGAGACTCAGCGGGTCCGTGTCCTCTCCATAGCGAGTGTTACAGACTCAGCGGGTCCGTGTCCTCTCCACAGCGAGTGTTAGAGACTCAGCGGGTCCGTGTCCTCTACATAGCGAGTGTTACAGACTCAGCGGGTCCGTGTCCTCTCCACAGCGAGTGTTAGAGACTCAGCGGGTCCGTGTCCTCTCCATAGCGAGTGTTACAGACTCAGCGGGTCCGTGTCCTCTCCACAGCGAGTGTTAGAGACTCAGCGGGTCCGTGTCCTCTCCACAGCGAGTGTTAGAGACTCAGCGGGTCCGTGTCCTCTCCACAGCGAGTGTTAGAGACTCAGCGGATCCGTGTCCTCTCCACAGCGAGTGTTAGAGACTCAGCGGGTCCGTGTCCTCTCCACAGCGAGTGTTAGAGACTCAGCGGGTCCGTGTCCTCTCCACAGCGAGTGTTAGAGACTCAGCGGATCCGTGTCCTCTACATAGCGAGTTTTAGAGACTCAGCGGGTCCGTGTCCTCTACATAGCGAGTGTTAGAGACTCAGCGGGTCCGTGTCCTCTCCACAGCGAGTGTTAGAGACTCAGCGGGTCCGTGTCCTCTCCACAGCGAGTGTTAGAGACTCAGCGGGTCCGTGTCCTCTCCACAGCGAGTGTTAGAGACTCAGCGGGTCCGTGTCCTCTCCACAGCGAGTGTTAGAGACTCAGCGGGTCCGTGTCCTCTCCACAGCGAGTGTTAGAGACTCAGCGGGTCCGTGTCCTCTCCACAGCGAGTGTTAGAGACTCAGCGGATCCGTGTCCTCTACATAGCGAGTGTTAGAGACTCAGCGGGTCCGTGTCCTCTCCACAGCGAGTGTTAGAGACTCAGCGGATCCGTGTCCTCTACATAGCGAGTTTTAGAGACTCAGCGGGTCCGTGTCCTCTACATAGCGAGTGTTAGAGACTCAGCGGGTCCGTGTCCTCTACATAGCGAGTGTTAGAGACTCAGCGGGTCCGTGTCCTCTCCACAGCGAGTGTTAGAGACTCAGCGGGTCCGTGTCCTCTCCATAGCGAGTGTTAGAGACTCAGCGGGTCCGTGTCCTCTCCATAGCGAGTGTTAGAGACTCAGCGGGTCCGCGTCCTCTCCACAGCGAGTGTTAGAGACTCAGCGGGTCCGTGTCCTCTACATAGCGAGTGTTAGAGACTCAGCGGGTCCGTGTCCTCTACATAGCGAGTGTTAGAGACTCAGCGGGTCCGTGTCCTCTCCACAGCGAGTGTTAGAGACTCAGCGGGTCCGTGTCCTCTCCATAGCGAGTGTTAGAGACTCAGCGGGTCCGTGTCCTCTCCATAGCGAGTGTTAGAGACTCAGCGGGTCCGTGTCCTCTACATAGCGAGTGTTAGAGACTCAGCGGGTCCGTGTCCTCTCCACAGCGAGTGTTAGAGACTCAGCGGGTCCGTGTCCTCTCCACAGCGAGTGTTAGAGACTCAGCGGATCCGTGTCCTCTACATAGCGAGTTTTAGAGACTCAGCGGGTCCGTGTCCTCTCCACAGCGAGTGTTAGAGACTCAGCGGGTCCGTGTCCTCTCCATAGCGAGTGTTAGAGACTCAGCGGGTCCGTGTCCTCTCCACAGCGAGTGTTAGAGACTCAGCGGGTCCGTGTCCTCTCCATAGCGAGTGTTAGAGACTCAGCGGGTCCGTGTCCTCTCCACAGCGAGTGTTAGAGACTCAGCGGGTCCGTGTCCTCTCCATAGCGAGTGTTAGAGACTCAGCGGGTCCGTGTCCTCTCCACAGCGAGTGTTAGAGACTCAGCGGGTCCGTGTCCTCTCCACAGCGAGTGTTAGAGACTCAGCGGGTCCGTGTCCTCTCCACAGCGAGTGTTAGAGACTCAGCGGGTCCGTGTCCTCTACATAGCGAGTGTAAATGTTCCTGATGTCTCTTTATCTGATGGACACTGACTTGGAGCCGCTGACTCTCTCCAGGGCGGTGTTTTCTCTTCTCAAAGTTGCACCAAGTGTAACTAGGGCGGAAAATGTAGCAAGAGGAATATTAGAAGGCGGAGATCACACACTGACAGGACAAGTGGCAACTTTGAAACTGCGTGTCTGGAGCCGAGAGCCAACGCGGTAACTATCCGACGCCGATGTGCGTCCCAAGATAATGAAGGGGTCCCAAATAAGCCTCGTGGTGATGTTTTGTGGGGCCAGTGAATTGTGAGCGAGCAAAAGTTTCTAGGGAGCCGGCGTGGGTGGGGGGGACGGGGGGAGGAAGCAGCTGGAAGCCAGGCTGTTGGGGTAGGCAGGATGGGCTTCTGGTGCGGGGGGAGAGAGAGAGACTATTCCGGCCGGGAGCGGATTCTAAGCTCAGAACCTCTTGCAAATAGGGTTCCGCGCCCTGTCATCTCCAGTCCAGTTTAAGGAACTCCTGCAGATGCGAGGCATCCGAACTGAAACCCAACCGGACATTGCTGGAAGGTCCCGGGACCTTCTCGGCACTTTCTGCCCGAACTTTGCCATCGTTTCCCCCCTCCTGCATTTGAATGCGCCCGCATTGCCATGAAAGTGGAATCCGAATGCACTGTTCGTGGAGCGTGGCCCGAAATTGGTGTCTTGAGGCAGCGTCTCAGGTGCTGGAAAATACGTTTGACATGTCGTGCGAGAAGGTCTTGTTTGCACCGCTGGGTGTTGGTCTTCAGCTTCCTGCACCTCCTTCCTGATGGGAGCCCGTGAAGGAGGTGGTGGAGGGCCCTCCTTGAAACTGTCCAAGAGCCAAATCTGGGCAGGTCGCCTTGTACAGTGGAAGTCCGACTCCCAACTGGGAAGGATTGTATTCCCCTGGAGAATAGGAGGAAGTTCTTTGGGGCATGACAGCCTTATCTGCAGTATAGAGGCACCCAGATGTAGTTCAATGGAAGGTCGGGGCGCAGACGACCGGCTCTTGTAAGTTTTTCGTTTTACTTTAGGCTACCCTGGGTTTCTTTTTGGTTCCTTTAAGGGTCGGTGACTCTGTAGATTTTTGGTTCTTTTTGTTGAATGAATTGAAATAACCTTTTCCTTGTGGTATTAGGGAGGGAAGGGAGAGGGATAATGGACTCCGAGTGTAATATATCATTGTTGAGAGGGTTGTGCCTTGTTTTGGATTTGTGTGCGTCTTGGAAAATAAGAATTAGGGGGACATCAACCTGATTTCCTCTCCTTCTTGCACATTTTTACCCCCTAGGGCCCCAGATTCAACAAGGACAGGATTTCCCTTGTCCTTACCTATCAGCCTCTCAATTTCTGGGACCTACCTTGTGATCCTGCCTCCAGACACACAGGGACCACTCCCTCTGGGACTCCTTTGTGCCTTCCACCTTACCTACCCGTTGACCGGACCAGATGCTCCATTTGCGGCCACATCTCCTCCCTCACCACTATTCAGGGCCCCAAACAGTCCTTCCAAGGGAAGCACCTTATGAATCCGCAGGAATCATCTACTGCACCCGGATGGTGCTCCCTTTGTGGCCTTCTCTACATCGGAGGGATTGGATGCAGAGTGGGAGGTCACTTGGTTGAACACCTTCACTCTGTCTGCTGCAATAACAGGGACCTCCCAGTGGCGGACCATTTTAATTCCACACACAGTTCCCACACCGACATGTCTGTCCATGGTCTCATGCACAGCCAGACCGAGGCCACCTGCAAATTGGACTAACAATAGCTAATAGTCCATCTGGGCACTCTCCCTCCAGTTTCCAGTAAACCCCTCTCCCAAGACTCTCTCTTTCCCTCTTCCTCTGTGACCTTTCCTTTAGCTTCCCATCCCTTTCCCTCCCCACTCAGAGAGCTATCCCATCCCCCTCATCATTTCTCAGTTTTTTCTCTTCTGCCGTCCCACCCATATCCCCTTATGAGCTCTTATCTGTTAGCCTGTTCTCATCTCCTCTCCTGCCCCATCTTTTGACACAGATGCCTGTCTGCTTTTTGCTCACACCTCGACGAAGGGCACCGGACCAAAATGCTGGTTACCCTTTATTTCCTAGAGATGCTGCGTGACCTAGAGCAGGCCCTTCGGCCCTCAATGTTGTGTCGACCCATCTATTCCTTCCAAAAAAAGTACTAAACCCTCCCTACCCCGTAACCCTCTATTTTTCCTTTCATCCACGTGCCTGTTTAAGAACCTCTTAAATGCCCCTAATGCTTCAGCCTCCATCACCAACCCCGGCAAGGCATTCCAGTCACCCACAACTCTCTGTGTAAAAAACTTACCCCTGATGTCTCCCCTAAACTGCCCTCCCTTCACTTTGTACACATGCTCTCTGGGGTTTGCCACTCCTCCCCTGGGAAACAAACACTGGCCGTCCACCCTATCTATGCCTCTCATAATCTTGTAGACCTCTATCAAGTCTCCTCTCATCCTTCTACACTCCAGAGAGAAGTGTCCCAGCTCTGCTAACCTTGCCTCATAAGACTTATTTCCCAATCCAGGCAACATCCTGGTAAATCTCCTCTGCCCCCTCTCCAGAGCTTCCACGTCCTTCCTATAAGGAGGTGACCAGATTTTCCCCAGTACATTTGTGTATGGCGAGTCGAAGAAGGTGTTTGGCATGCTCACTTTCATTAGTACAAATGTTGGGGCCTCATCATTCAAGGTGTTGGTAAGACTCCACTTGGAGTTCTGGTCACCCAGCTATAAGGAAGGACATCAACCAGTTGGAAGAGGTGCAGAGGAGATTCATCAGGACGTTGCCAGGACTGGAATGCTTGAGTTATAGGGAGAGGGTAGATAGGCTGGGGCTTTATTCCCAATAACTGGAGGCTGAGGGAAGACATGAGGGGCAGGAATAAAGTGAATATTCACAGTCTTTTTCTCTGGGTAGACAATTCTGGAAATGGAGCGCTTAGATTATCTTTCTCCCTCTGATGGGCGTTGGATTGCTGAGTCCCTCCAGCGGATGGTTTGGAGCTGTTCCCTCACAATTCCAGGTTCCCGCCCGACCTTGGGTGCTCTCTCAGTGGAGTTTGCATAGTGTCATAGAATTGGACCGCATACGAAGAGTTCAAGTTGATTATCATCAAAGTATAACCCAAGATAATAGCGTTCTCTGGTCCTTGATGCAAAAACATGCAGACTCACATAGAGGCATAATGTACATACAGACAAATGATACATATGCGGGACAAATACACATATATAAAAATAAATGAATATCATTTAATAAATAGAATTTCGGGTGGTTGGGGTGAACAGTTCATTTAGTCATTCAGCATTCTCAATGCCTGTGGGAAGAAACTGTTTCTCAGCCTGGCTCTGACACCCCTGTATCTCTTTCTCAATGTGTGCTGGGTGGAAGAGGTCCTCAATGATTTTGCGCGCCCCTCTTCAGATTCCAGTAGATCTCGTCGATGGGGGTGGAGGTCTCCAGTGATCCTCTCTGCTGCTCTTATGGTCCTGTGGATTGACCTGCAATCCATTTCTCCACAGCAACAGTATCATCTCCCCCTTGAGACCCCGCTCCCCCGCCCTGAGCCGATGCTGACCATCAACTCTATCTACAAAAGTTACACCTGCTTGTGATTGACAGGTTCTTGACTAGTCAGGGTATCAAGGGTTATGGGGAGAAGGCTGGGGAGTGAGGCTGTATGGGAAAAAGGATCAGCTCATGGTAAAATGGCAGAGAAGACTTGATGGGCTGAATGGCCAACTTCTGTTCCCATATCTTGTGATATTGCCGCATCCCTCTAGGCCCTGTTCATTCAAATACCTGCCCAGATGCTTCTTACATGTTATTGCTCCTTCCTGCCTTCACCACCTTCTCTGGTAATTCATTCCAGATTACCACTACTCCAGATGGCTTCCAGATTACCATTACTCCAGATGACTTCCAGACCTCCCCCTTCTCGCCTTAAACATCTGCGCTTCAAATTATTAACATAACATAACATAACAATTACAGCACGGAAACAGGCCATTAGGCCCTTCTAGTCCGCACCGAACCAAACACCCCTTTCTAGTCCCACCTCCCTGCACAATGCCCATAACCCTCCATCTTCTTCTCATCCATATACCTCTCCAACCTTTTCTTAAATAATACAATTGACTCCCCCGCCACTATTTCTCCCGGAAGATCATTCCACACGGCTACCACTCTCTGAGTAAAGAAGTTCCCCCTCATGTTACCTCTAAACCTCTGCCCCTTAATTCTTAACTCATGTCCTCTTGTTTTAATCTTTCCTCCTCTTAACGGAAATAGTCTATCCATATCCATTCTGTCTATCCCTTTCATAATCTTAAATACTTCTATCAAATCCCCTCTCAACCTTCTACGCTCCAAAGAATAAAGACCCAATCTGTCCAATCTCTCCCTATACTCTAGATGCTTAAACCCAGGTAACATTCTGGTAAACCTTCTCTGCACTCTCTCCACTCTGTTTATATCCTTCCTATAATTAGGCGACCAGAACTGCACACAGAACTCCAAATTAGGCCGCACCAACGTCTTATACAATCTCAACATCACCTCCCAACTCCTATATTCCATGCAATGATTGATAAAGGCCAGCATACTAAAAGCCTTCTTCACCACCCTATTCACGTGAGTTTCTACCTTCAGGGAACGATGTACCGTTACTCCTAAATCTTTCTGCTCTTCTGTATTCATCAATGCTCTCCCATTTACCACATATGTCCTATTCTGATTCTTCTTACCAAAATGAAGCACCTCACACTTATCAGCATTAAATTCCATCTGCCATTTTTCAGCCCACTTTTCTAAGCAGCCCAAATCCCTCTGCAATCCTTGAAAACCTTCTTCATTATCCACTATTCCACCTGTCTTAGTATCGTCTGCATATTTACTAATCCAATTCACCACCCCATCATCTAGATCATTAATGTATATAACGAACAACAATGGGCCCAATACAGATCCTTGAGGCACACTACTGGTCACTGCCCTCCAACCTGACAATTTATCCACTACCACTCTCTGGCCTCTCCCTTTCAGCCAATGTTCAATCCATTTGACTATCTTAAAATTTATACCTAAAGACTGCACCTTCCTAACTAACCTTCCATGTGGTACCTTATCGAAGGCCTTACTGAAGTCCATATAGACAACATCCACTGCGCTACCCTCATCCACATTCCTAGTCACCTCTTCAAAAAATTCAATCAGATTGGTCAAACATGACCTTCCTCCCACAAATCCATGTTGAGTGCTCCTGATCAGACCCTGTCTATCCAGATGTTTATAAGTACTATCTCTAAGAATTTTCTCCATTAATTTACCTACCACAGACGTCAAACTTACAGGCCGATAGTTGCCAGGCTTCCTCCTTGAACCCTTTTTAAATAACGGAACCGCATGCGCAATGCGCCAATCCTCCGGCACTATCCCCATATCTAATGACATTTGGAAAATTACCGCCAGAGCCTCTATTTCCTCCTTCACTTCTCTCAATGTCCTGGGGAAGATCCCGTCCGGTCCCGGAGACTTATCCACCTTTATATTCTTCAAAAGCCTTAAAACTACACCTTTTGTAATCTCTATATTCCCCATATTTACCCAATTTGCTTTTTTTATCTCACATCTCCCAATATCCTTCTCCTTAGTGAATACCGAAGAAAAGAAACTGTTCAATATCTCCCCCATTTCTCTAGGCTCCACACACAGTTTTCCGCTCTGATTTTCTAAGGGACCAATTTTGTCTCTAGCTTTCCTCTTACCATTAACATATTTGTAGAACTCTTTTGGATTAGTTTTCACCCTGCTAGCCATAGTTTTCTCGTACCTTCTTTTAGCTTTCCTAATTCCTCTCTTAAGATTCCTCTTACATTCAATGTATCTTTCAAACATCTCCTTAACTCCATGCTTCTTATATCTAATGTACGCCTCCCTTTTTCTTCGAACCAAGTTTCCAATATTCCTTGAAAACCACGGCTCTCTCCAACCTTTTGCCCCTCCTTTTAACCTAACATGAACATAAAGCTTTTGCACTCTCAAAATCTGATCTTTAAAAGACTTCCATCTCTCTACTACATCCTGCCCATAAAACAAATTGTCCCAATGCACACCCTGCAAGTCCTTTCGCATCTCCTCAAATCTAGCTTTTCCCCAATCAAAAACCTCAATCCTTGGCCCTGATTTCTCTCTTTCCATAATGACATTGAAGCTGATGGCATTATGATCACTGGACCCGAAGTGCTCGCCAACACTAACCTCCGTCACTTGACCCATCCCATTTGCCAACAGTAGATCTAACACTGCTCCTTCTCTGGTCGGCACCTCTACATGTTGTTGTAAAAAACTATCTTGCACACATTTCACAAACTCTAACCCATCCAGTCCTTTCACAGAATGTGTTTCCCAATCTATATGTGGAAAATTAAAATCTCCCATAATTACAACCCTGTGCTTATCACAAATATCTACTATCTCCCTACAGATTTGCTCCTCTAGGTCTCGGTCCCCTCCGGGTGGTCTATAATACACCCCTACAAGTGTAACCTCTCCTTTCCTACTCCTCAGTTCCACCCAAATAGCCTCCGTCGATGTGCCCTCTAATCTATCCTTCCTAGGCACCGCTGTAATATTTTCCCTGACAAGCAATGCAACCCCACCTCCTCTTGCCCCTCCGACTCTGTCACACCTAAAACAACGAAACCCAAGGATATTCAGTTGCCAATCACATCCCTCCTGCAACCATGTCTCACTAATCGCTACCACATCATACTTCCAAGTATCAATCCACACCTTCAGCTCATCCACCTTTTTTACAATACTCCTGGCATTAAAATATATGAATTTCAGGGATTTCCCAATTTTTAATCCCTGTTTTCCCTCATCTTTAATAACAACATTATTTACTTTTCCTGCCAATTGCCCTTCATCTTCTTCCAGGGCATTTCCCTTCTCTATCACCTGCCCATCCATATTCAAATACTTACTACAAACTTTCATTGTTTGCATTCTAACCTTCTCCTTACTGCTCTGTACTATTTTGTTCCCTCCCCCCAACCATTCTAGTTTAAAGGATCCTGAGTAGCCCTAGCAAATACCTCTGCCAGGATTCTGGTCCCCCTGGGATTTAAGTGTAACCCGTCCTTACTGTACAGGTCACATCTCCCCCAAAAAAGGTCCCAGTTATCCAGAAACTTAAAACCCTGCCCCTTACTCCACCCCTTCAGCCACGTGTTAATCCTCCACCTCATTCTATTTCTATTCACACTGTCACGTGGCACAGGGAGTAATCAGAGATTACCCCCTTTGCGGTCCTTCTTTTTAACTCCCTACCTAACTGCCTGTACTCACTTTTTAGGACCTCTTCTCTATTTCTCCCTATGTCATTGGTACCTACATGTACCACGACCTCTGGCTCCTGTCCCTCCCACTTTAGGATATCCGGGACACGAGCAGCAACATCCCGGACCCTGGCACCAGGGAGGCAAACCACCATCCGGTTCTCCTTGCTGCGTCCACAGAATCCCCTATCCGTCCTCTTAACTATGGAGACTCCTACCACAATTGCCCTCCTCTTCCTTTCCCTCCCTTTCTGAGCTACAGGGGCCGACCTCGTGCCGGAGGCACAGCCACTGTCACTCCCCCCAACCTTGATGTCCCCCTCAACAGTGCTCAAAGAGGCGTACTTATTGCTGAGGGTTACATTCACAGGGCTCGTCTCTGGCACCTTACGTTCTTTTGTCCCTCTCCTAACAGTTACCCACCTTTCATCCTCCCGTGGCCCTGGCGTGACCTCCTGGCTGTAACTCCTGTCTATGACTACCTCTGTTTCCCTATCCAGCCTGAGGTCATCGAGCTGCAGCTCTAGTTCCCTAACACGGTCCCTGACAATCTGCAGCTCGACACACCTAGTGCAGATATGGACATCCGGGAGTCTGGAAGACTCCAGGACCTCCCACATCCGGCACTCCCGACAACACACAGCCTTAACACTCATCCCTTACCCCAATGAAGTAGTATTGAAGACTATCTTAGCTTTCTCTCCGCCTGCTTTCGCCGAAGCCTGATGAGCCAAAGCCTGGAAGTCCCACTCCTTCACTGAGCCTGATGAGCCAAAGCCTGGAAGTCCCACTCCTTTTTTACTTGGGTAAAAAAAAATTAAATTTAGGCCTACTGCACAGTAACGGACCATTTTGGCCCACGAGCCTGTGCCGTGCAATTACACCCGATTAACCTACTACCCCGGGGGTACATTTTGAACGGTGGAAGGAAACAGGAAAACCCACGCAGACATGGGGAGAACATACAAACACCTTACAGAGTAAGGTTCCGATCACCTGTGCTGTAAAGGCATTACACTAACCACTTCACCAACCGTACCACCCCTTTGGACATCCCCACATCGGGAAACAGATTCTGCTTATCTATCCTGTTTATGTCTCTATCACATCAGCCTCCTTCACTCCAGGGACAGCAATCCTTCTCATAACCCGAGACCACCAATGCAGCTGGTGAGTCTTTTCTGCGCTGGCCCAATCACGCCCCTGCTGCAATGTGGTGGCTGGAATTGCGCATAATGCTCCAAGTGTGGCGTGGTCATTGTGTTGGGCAACTCTTAACACGACATTCCAACTCAAAGCTTTTTGGTATCTCCCGCATCCCAAAGGCCAGCTGGTTGAGTGGTGTCACAACCTCAACCTTGCACTCAACGTCAGCCAAATCAATGAGCTGATTGTGGACCAGGAGGAAATCAGGAGAACATGAACCAGACCTCATCGAGGGGTCAGCAGTAGAGAGGGTCAAGAACTGCAAATTCCTGGGTGTCCACATCACTGAGGATCTGTCCTGCGGTCTGCATGTCGATGCAATCATGAAGAAAGCTCACCAGTGGCTATATTTCATGAGGAGTTTGAGGAGATTTGGAAGGTCACCAAAGACTCTTGCAAATTTCTACGGGTTCACCATGTAGAGCATTCTGGCTGGTTATAACCATATAACCACTTACAACACAGAACAGGCCAGTTCGGCCCTACTAGTCCATGTCGTAACAAATCCCCACCCTCCTAGTCCCACTGACCAGCACCCGGTCCATACCCCTCCAGTCCTCTCCTATCCATGTAACTATCCAGTCTTTCCTTAAATGTAACCAATGATCCCGCCTCGACCACGTGTGCCGGAAGCTCATTCCACATCCCCACCACCCTCTGCGTAAAGAAATTTCCCCTCATGTTCCCCTTACAATTTTCCCCCTTCAATCTTAAACCATGTCCTCTAGTTTGAATCTCCCCCTTTCTTAATTTAAAAAGCCTATCCACATTTACCCTGTCTGTCCCTGTTAAAATCTTAAACACCTCTATCAAGTCCCCCCTCAATCTTCTACGCTCCAGGGAAAAAAGCCCCAGTCTGCACAACCTTTCCCTGTAACTCAGACCCTGACATCCTGTCAACATTCTCGTGAACCTTCTCTGCACTCTCTCTATTTTGTTTCTATCTTTCCTATAATTTGGTGACCAAAACTGCACACAGTACTCCAAATTTGGCCTCACCAATGCCTTGTACAATTTCACATAACCTCCCTACTCTTGAATTCAATACTCCGATTTATGAAGGCCAACATTCCAAATGCCTTCTTCACCACACCATCTACCTGAGTATCAGCCTTGAAGGTACTATTTACCATAACTCCTAAATCCCTTTGTTGCTCTGCACTCCTCAATTGTCTACCATTCAATGTATATGACCTATTTGGATTTGCATCACTATCTGGTATGGAGGTGTCAATGGACAAATCTTCAGAGAGTTGTTAACTCAGCCAGCAACATCACGGGCACCAGGCTTCACTCCATCAAGGACATCTACCAGAGGTGATGTCTTAAGAAAGCAGCCTCTCTCCTCAAGGACCCCCACCACCCAGGCCCTGCCCTCTTCATGCTGCTACCAGCCTGAAGATGAACACCCAGCGGCACAAGGGCAGCTTCTTCCCCTCTGCCATCGGATTCCTGAACAGACAATGAACTTCCTCCTATTTTCCTGCACTATTTATTTATTTTTGAAATGTAATTTATAGCAAAGCAACAAATTTTGTGATGTGTTCATGACAATAAATTCTGATGGAGATTTTGAAGGTGTGTAGGTGTTGAAATTAAATCAGCCACTGTAAATTGTCAATTTTTACATTTAAGAAGAATTTGAACAGGTACGTGGATGGGAAAGGAAGGGAGGGCTATGGCACGGGCACAGGTCAGTGGGACTAGACAAAAAAAAATGGTTCGGCGCAGATTAGAAGGGCCGGAGGTGGAGGTGTGGGGTAGAGACTGGGGGAGTTGGTGGGAATGTGGGTGGGGGGGGGGGGGTGGGGCGAGGTATAAGAAGAGATTAATGTATATGGATGTTTGATGATTGGTGCAGACGCGGTGGTTCGAAGAGGCTCAGCGCAGAAGTCTTTACGACGGCCTGTGTTTCATTGAAATTGACACAGGATACAGTGAGAAGGGTTATTCCTTGAGCAGGTTGGTGCTAACTTTCTGTGCCAAGTCGAGAGCACAATTACAGAGTGTAGAGTTACAATCAATTAGCTCCAAGCAAGGGCAGCGTGATGGCACTATTGTGGGGTTCATTTAGGAGCCCGATGTGTGCGGGGATAAAGCTGCAAGTCCAGTGCCCTTTCACAACTGCACTGGGGTCAGCTATGTCTTCTAAAAGTGTTCTGACTGGAAACATTTAAACGCACAGAGACTGAGCTGGTCTCGCAGAGTCCATAGGAGGTAAAGTCATGTTACGTAATCCTGCTTTTAATCTCGCTCCAATGTGCTTAACGCGACCTTTCATGCTGGAGGCAGGAGGTCAGCTGTTGTACCTGGTGATTCCATTGTGGTCTCCTCTACATCGGACTGGGAGGTCACTTTGTTGAGCGTCTTAGCCACAGTAGCAGGGATCTCCCAGTGGCCACCCATTTCAATTCTCCATCCCACTCCCTTGCAGACATGTCTGTTCACGGTGTCATGTACTGCCAGACTGAGACCTCTCGCATATTGGAGGAACTGCACCTCATCTTCTATCTGGGCAGATGGTATTAACATGGACTTCTCCAGTTTCCATTAAAATCCCCCTCCTTCATCTTTCTCCCCCACCCTGTCTTCTTTTCTCTAGTTTTCTCTCTCTCTCTCTCTCTCTCTCTCTCTCTCTTTCCTTTACCCTCACAGTGCCAAAATCAATTCTCAGCTTTCCTCTTATCAGTTCCAAATAACATCTTTTGTTTATTGGTCTGGATCTCTCCCCTTCCCATTCTTTCCCCTTTCTCTCCCCAGTCTTAATTCAATCGCCTGCCTGCTTTTTGGTCACACTTGAAGAAGGCCTCAGGCCCGAAACGTCGGTCATACACCTTTACCTCTTATGGATGCTGCGAGACCGGCTGAGTTCCTCCAGCATCTCTGTGTATTTATACTATAATCGTGGCATCCGCAGCATACATGTGAAATTGACTGAAACTGGTCAAGATGAACTGCCTGAGATTTCCTTTAAAAATGTCTCCCTGTCTTGATTGTGAATCCAGCATCATTGCCTTGAGGAGCATAAGGCCCTTTCATGCCAGGCCTCTGCGTGGGGGCCGGCTCAGAGCGCGGAGGGAAAAATATAACCATATGACAATTACAGTACGGAAACAGGCCACCTCGGCCCCTTCTAGTCCGCATCCATTTAAGTGAAACTCCTCCAGCCCCACCTACCTGCTCCCTGTCCATAACCCTCCAATCCCTTCACATCCCTGCACTCATCCAACTTTCTCTTAAATGACAAAATTGACCCTGCTGCAACCACCTCTTGCGGAAGGTCATTCCACTCAGCCACCGCTCTCTGAGTGAAGAAGTTTCCCCTCATGTTACTTCTAAACTTTTGACCCCTAACCCTTAACTTATGACCTCTCATTCCAATCTCCCCTACCCTCAAGGGGAAGAGCCTATTCACATCTACTCTATCTATTCCCCTCATAATTTTAAATACCTCTATCAAATCCCCCCCTCAATCTTCTACGCTCCAATGAATAAAGACCCAGTCGACTCAATCATTCTTTGTATTCTAGATACTGCAATCCAGGCAACGTTGTAGTAAATCTTCTCTGCACCCTCTCTACCTTGTTGATATCCTTGCTATAATTTGGGAAGTTACCCTAAAAGGATGCTCCAATGCCGCATTCGTGTTGAGCGGTGCCTCGTGGCGCCCTACGGAACAGTTGGAGGCGGAGCGACTGGTGCCATAGTGCCGCCCGCCGAGTCCCGCTACTGTGTCTCAGGCTGACGACGTCACCGCGACGTCATCAGCCCGACCCAAGCCAGTTGCTTGCAGCGGTATTACATTCACACTAGCCGGGAGAGCACTGCAATCTGCCGCTGCTCCTTTCCCCGAGAGGGATGGCAGTCAGCTCCTTGGAGCCGGCCATGGCACATTCATGGAGGTAGGTGCCCCGGCGTAGTGTCGGCCTTTTTGCCTGCATGAAAGGGCCTATAAAAACATGGGAAATAGGAACAGGAGCCAACCATTTCTGAATCAGAATCAGGTTTATTGACATGAACGTGGGTCATGAAATTTGTTCATTACAGTTGCACAAATTACTATGGAAAATAGAATTTTACAGCACAGTACAGGCCTTTCGACCCTCGATGTTGTGCTGACCTATATATTCCTACAAAAAAAAACCGAAACCCTCCCTACCCTGTAACCCTCAATTTTTCTTTTATCCATGTGCCCGTCTAAGAGCCTCTTAAATATTTCAACTCCCCCGCCACCGCCCCGGCAAGGCATTCCAGGCAGCCACAACTCTGCGTGAAAACAAACATACCCCTGATGTCTCCTCTAAACTTCCCTCCCTTCATATGTCCTCTGCTGTTGCTATTCCTGCCCCGGTTAAAAGGCACTGGCTGTCCTAGGCCTTATCTATGCCTCTCAGAACCTTGCAGCCCTCTATTAAGTCTCCTCTTATTTTTCTCCGCTCCAGAGAGAAAAGTCCCAGCTCTGCTAATCTGGCCTCATGAGATAGTTCCCGATCCAGGCAACATCCTGGTCAATCTCCTCTGCACCCTCTCCATCGCTTCCACCTCCTTCCTATAATGAGGTGACCAGAACTACAAATTACATTTCCTTAAGTACACTTTAACAATAAATAATTAGTACAAAAGAAGAGAAAAAAGTGAGGCCTTCTCCGTTCAGAAATCTGATGGCGGAGGGGAAGGGGCTGTTTTTGTACTGTTGAGTGTGTGTCTTTGGGCTCCTGTACCTCCTTCTTGATGGTAGCAGTGAGAAAGGGGCATGGCCTGGGTGGTGGGGGTCTTTGAGGATAGAGGCTTCTTTCTCGAGAGTCGCTTAAGTATGTCCTTAATGGAGTGGTGAGTAATGGCCATGATGGCGCAGGGTGAGTTCACAACCCTCTGCAGCCTTTTCCTGTTCTATGCATTGGCATCTCCAGTGATCCAACCAGTCCCAATGCTCTCCATTGCACACCTGTATAAATTTGCAAGAGGCTTCAGTCAGTGACTGACTGGTTGAGCCTGCTCCGCCATCCATGGCTGATCTGGCCCTGGACTCAGCTCCATTTACCTGCCAGATCCCCATAACCCTCTGCGTCAAAAATCAATCTGTCTGTGTTGTGAATACATTTAGCGAGGCAGCCTCTACCGCTTCCTTGGGTGGAGCATTCACGGATTCACCTCGGTTTGGCAGAAGCAGTTCTTCCTTGTCTCCCAAACCTTGAGGCTATGTACCCCAGTTTCTAGTCTTACCTTCCTGTAGAAACAACCTCCCCTTTTTCAAATTTATTAATAAAGATTGAAAGACTGCAGAGAAGATTTACAAGGATGTTGCCGGGATTTGAGGAACTGAGTTACAGGGAAAAGTTTTAACAGGCTATTCCCTGGAGCGTAGAAGAATGAGGGGAGATTTGATGGATGTGCCAGCAGGCTTTTTCCATTGAGGTTAGGTGAGGTACAAACCAGAGGATGAGGGTTAAGGGCGAAAGGGAGAAGATTAGGGGAATTCCTTCAACAGAGAGTGGTGGGAGCTGCCAGCTGAATGTGGGCTCAATTTTAACATTTAAGAAGAATTTGGACAGGTGATGTGTATGGAAGGAGAGGGAATGGGTGCAGTGGCAGAATAATAATTTAGCACAGACGAGAAGGGCCTGCTTTCTGTGCTGTAATGCTCTATGGTTCTAGACGCTAGCCCCTAATTTCCAGACTCAGCCAGGTGAACCTTGTCTGCACTCCACTCCGACTGAAGTGAGCTCACAGGCGGCACAGATTCAGAGCTTGTTATAGAAGGGCTTTCAGCTTCCAGATGTGTCATAACAGCCGACTTTGCCACTGATTAATAACTTTGTAGATAATCTTATCAAACAAATGCCAAGTTCAGAATCACATCCGGTTTATTGTCATGGACAAAACTTGTTTTGTGAAAGCAGTTTGGCACAGAACAAGGTGCAAAATTACCGTAAAGACAAGTGCAAAAAAGAGAAAAAAAATGATAGGTTCATTCTCCGTCTAGAGATCCGATGGCAGAGGGGAAGAAGCTGTTTTTGTACCGCTGTGGGTTCATCTTCAGGTTCCTGTACCTCCTTCCCGATGGTAGCAGTAGGCCCTGTCAAATGGGGTTAGCTGGGCAATTTGCCCGGTTACCGCCCCAGTCACGCAGCAGTCAGAAAGGGTCCGACTCGGTCAATCCCGTCGAAACCCAACCGGGTCCCTGACTCACCTCAGAGGTCGTCAGGGAATCCAGTTAAACTTACCAAGGTGGCGCCCGCGGACGATTTGAACAGGAAAATGGCTGACCCGCTTATTCCAGCGACATCAGCACTTGCGTGCATGCATCACCGGGCAGCCAGCACCTGCACATCCGACGGTACTTCCCGTGAGTTCGCGACACGTCGTCGCGGGGGCGGGATCCCCCCCGCCGTTTAAAACCAGCACCTTTGTCCCAGTAATCGCACCCAGGGCCCAGGAGGGCTGTCCAGGTGCTGCAGTTTAAAAGGGGCCAATGAGAAGAGGGCATGGCCTGGGTGGTGAGGGTCCTTGAGGATAGTTTGATGATTCCTTCATTGCGTGGCCATGCATTTATGCTGGATAGAGGTCAGAACTCTGGGCCAAAGGGCCATACTCTACTTTTCCAGGTTCTTCAAAATCATTATCTCCACAGTGTACATGGCCTGAAAACGTCAGTAAAAGCCCAGAGGAACTGAATGTGAGGGACTGTGTAGGCCTCTTTCTGTGCCACACTACTGGTGATGTTAGCAACGCTTCGTACACAATTACATCAGAGTGAAATGTCTCCTTTCAAAGATGCATTATCAAACAAAAACTGGCATTAAGCCACATGGGCAGATCACCAAAACCTCCATCAAAGAGATAAGGAGGAAAGGCATTTTGTTTAAGGCCCATTAACCTCAAGAACTAATTACACGTAATGAATTACATTTGAAAATCATTATAAATAACTGACTTGAGGTAAATTGAATGTTGTTCAGATTAAACCTCCGAGTTAGGTCAGTTGGAGTACATGAGGTTCATCATAATCCTGTGTATTTCTGTATAAAATGGAAACACAGGATTTTACAGACTTAAATATTTACAGTAAAATCTGGAATTCAAGCAACCGGCAAAAAGAAAATCACAGGAAACAAAGAGGGTAAAAAATCCGAATGTTAAAAATCGGCACCCCCCCCCCCCCCACCTAGTGGCCACGTCATCAATCAAGCAACACGCGACCTCAAGCAACCGGCAAATTCACTTCCCCATGCTGTCTTTCTCTAAGCTGTGTGCATGTGGGGGCGCACACACGTTCTGCAGCCAGCTCACAAAGGGAATTAATGTGCGCTCAAAAGGTTAGTTACCTAAAATAACGGAGCAATTCCTAATTATACTTATTGAACATAATATCTTAGCTGGCAGTTTTTTGTGAACTAGTTAGTCGGTTAAACAACTAGTTAATCATACCTGTATGATATTAAAACATGGCAATACAGTTTTATTAGCCGTGAGAGATCGGCTGTACCAGAATGATCTTGAAACGATTTCAAGGCTACATTTGCACAAGCATTCAGTGCACACTGACTTTGGTCACAGAAAAAATAAATTTGTATAAGGTAAGATTTTTGCAGTTACTAAAAATCTCCGGGGGGGGCCAGTTTCAGTGACCATACGTTGCTCTTTTAGAGCAGTCCATTTGACCCTATCGCCCACTCTGCAAATTCTTCTTCAAATGCTGATCAGATTCTCCCTGTGAGTCCTCGGGCCCTCTCTCCCAACCCTCCTGTCCCAAATCACTGCCAGCCCCTGGGTAAGTGCGACTAATAGACCTTCCATTGCGAGTGGCTGAAATCTGCACTGCCTGTGAGCTCACTTCAGTGGGAGTGAGGAGCCAATGCAGCCTGGCAAAATGGCAGCGCTGTCTGGAGCGGAGAGCAAGGGGAGGAGACGCAGCGCTCCTCCGCAGGGTTCCACTGCCCTGATCAACTGCCGATGGCTTCGTGCAGGCTTTCCATGGACTGATAAAGGAGTCAACAGTGATTTCTTTTAAAATCCTGTGAGCTCGGAGGGTTGGGGGTGGGGGGGGGGGGTGTCTGGCATCTGTGATCAGCAGTCCCTGGGGAAGCAGAACAGTGGCCGAGGGCAGCAGAAAACGGGCAGCCCATCCCATATTTGAGAAGTAGCAGAGGATATGATCCAAGGGACGTGTGACTAGGCGGCAGACCAGTGAGGAGTCTGCGGCTGAAAGATGCTCGAGTATAGGAACCGGGATGTGAGAGGGAGCCGAGGGCACTGGAGGAAGTTCAGACCTGGAGCCGGGGCCGCCGACGGTTTGGACTGGAACCTGTGTGGCTGTGGAGGCTGCGGGAGCGCTGGAGATAAATCTGCGGTGTGGATTGTAGTGTGACAGAGCCAGCAATCTGGATTTGAATCGGGCGCTGTCTGTAAGGAGTTTGTACATTCTCCCTGTGTCCTGTGTGGGTTTCCTCCCACCCTCCAAAATGGGGTTAGTCGGTTAATTGGTCACATGGGTGTATTTGGGAAGTGTGGGCTGTAAATTAAAAATGTCAAAAAAATCAATTTCCTCCTATTTTCTTTGTGTTTTTCCCTTCTCAGATATTTATCCCTTTTTCTTTTCCATTTTATAGTTGAATCTTGTTTCACCACCCCTTTACTTTAATTCCTCGAATTCCCGATAGGAATAACTCACTGCTTAAAGGGATGATCATCTCTCCTCCTTCACATCTTGCAGCTGATCACTGTTTTATCCGTGGAAAACCCTCTGCGTTCTGAACGAGCTGTAAGTTAAGCAAGAAAGTCTGCAGATGTTGGGGTCGATCCAGTGCAGGGGAAAACTCAGCCAGTCTCACAACATCCATAGGAAGTAAAGGGTGACCAACGTTTTGAGCCTGGCTGATGGGAGCTATGTCACCCGCTGAGTTCCTCCAGCATGTTTGTGCAAGGCACTTGGCCCCAGCGTCTGCAGATTGTCTTGTTTAACACTCCATTTCACTGCCAAATCTTCTTCGAGGGCTGCCTGCCCTGAGAAGTTCTCCTCCTATCCTCAAAGGGAGTTCTCTCACTGCTCTCGCTCTGTTTTGGTCTCCTTATCTGAGGAAGGACATCCTCGCCATGGAGGGGGTGCAGAGAAGCTTCGCTAGACTGATACCAGGGATGGAAGGACTTGCACATGAAGTAAGGTTGGATAGACTAGACTTGTATTCTCTGGAATTTAGAAGATTGAGGGGGGATCTTATAGAAACATATAAAATTCTTAAAAGACTAGACGCAGGAAGGTTGTTTCCAATGCTGGGAAAAACCAGAACCAGGGGTCACAGTTTAAGGATAAGGGGGAAGTTTTTTAGGACTGAGATGAGGAAAAATTTCTTCTCTCAGAGAGTGGTAAATGTGTGGAATTCTTTGCCACAGGAAGTAGTTGAGGCCGGTTCCTCGTCAATATTTAAGAATAGGTTAGATTTGGCCCTTGTGGCTAAGGGCATCAGGGGGTATGAGGAGAAGGCAGGAACCGGGTAGTGATCAGCCATGATCATATTAAATGACGGTGTAGGCTTGAAGGGCCAAATGGCCTCCTCCTGTATCTATTTTCCTATGCTTCTATGTTACTGCAGTCTCAGAAGTCTGTTATCCCTGGGAGCACGCAGATAAACAAGCAACCTCTGTAAGACGATTATTTTTAATCTGAAAGAGATACAGCACAGAAATGGGCCTCTCGGCCCACAAAGTCTATGTGACTATCCCTTTAGATCTAAGATTTCAGGTTTATTGTCAGAGAACATCCACGATATTACATACAACACTGAGAATCTTTTTCCTGCTGGTGCGGCAGAATTCCCACTGATTGGTAGCGCAAACCAAAACTGTACAGCGAAACATGTAAATAAATAAAGAATGGTAAACAAATGTAAACAAACTGACTGCGCAATACAGAGAGAATAAAAAGAAAATCAATAAAATGCACAAGTAAGAGCCCTTAAATGAGTCTCTGATTGAGTTTGCAGTTGAGGAATCTGACGGTGGAGAGGTAGCGGCTGTTCCTGAACCTGGTGGCACTGACACCTCTTTCCTGATGACAGCAGCAAGGACACAGCTTGTGCTGGGTGGTGTGGGTCTTTGATGATCGCTGTTGTCCTCCGACGGCAGCGCTCCCTGCGGATGTACTCGATAGTAGGGAGGTTTTTGCCCAGGGGTGCAGTGCTCATTTCTCAGCTGCCAGAGCTCACTTAAAGCAAGGAGCGGTCCCACGAGATGCCGGAGCGGTGATCCGGTGACCTCCAGCAGCACTGCACCCCTGGTTCTGCCTGTGATGTCCACTATCTTTTGGAGGGCTTTACACTCAGGGCGTATTGCTGTCAATGGACTTACCTGGAATTGAAGGTGCTGCTCAAGTTTTAACGTGAACTCCTTGCTTTTATCATGGTTGGATGTGAATTAAGGAACCTGTTTCCGTCCTGTTAACAAGCCAATCCTTTCTTTTGCTAGCATTCTCCATTAAAATTCCCTTCCTCCAAGTGGTATGAATTTCTGATGGCAGCGTGACAAAGATCTCCAATAAACAAACCTTGACCTTTTCTCAAAAGGCAGAATACTTAGCACATTGTTAAATAAGGGAACAGTTTGGCTGATTGGACTATCTCCTATTATAAATTGCAGTTCGTTTAAAACTATTTAAATTCACATCAGTTCAACTCTCGCCAGGCAGGAATCGGCCTAATATTTTATCATATTCATCTCCATTACTCTTTAGAACAGCCTTATTTTTTTGGCTATGAAATCCTTAGGACTCTGCTCAAAGTTTATTGCCCCTGTGAAGCAATCAAGTTCAGTTCATTTCTTCAGAACCCACATTTATTGCCATGACGTGTGTCGCGAAAATTGTTTTGTGACAGCATTGCAGGTGCAAACCTGCCCTAAATCACATTTTTAAACATGTAAATTAGTACAAAAGAAGAGTGAGGCCATGCCTGTGGTTCATTGTCCATTCAGGCACCTGATGGCGGAGGGGAAGAAGCTGTCCCTGTGCTGTTGGGTGCCCGTCTTCAGGCTCCTGCTCTTCCTTCCTTTCTGATGGTATGATGGTGGCAGGCCTGGGCGGTGGTGGGTGGGGCAGTTCGTTGAGGATAGAGACAGACTGCTTTCTTGAGACACCACCTCTTGCGGATGTCCTCGATGAAGACTACTGCCTGTGATGGCTCTGGCCGAGTTCACAACCCTTTGCAGCTTTTTCCCCGTCCTGATCATTGATCCCCTCCGTACCAGACAGTGATGCAATTGGTCAGAATATTCTCTGCGCTCCCACCTGTAGAAATTTGCTAGTCTTTCGAGACATGGCAAATCTCCTCTTCCCCCCACCACCATTTTTTCAGGCCCTCCCCCCCCCCATTAGTTTGTTCAGGGGTTTGGGACTGTGCTCCTCCCCCACCACCATTTTGTTTCAGACGCTTGCCCACATTTTTTCCATATCTTGAAGGGCTCAAGCCCGAAACTTCAGTTATGCATCTTTACCTTTGCTACATAAAGGACACTGTTTGACCTGCTGAGTGTCTCCAGTGTTGAGATTTTACAAGCCACTGGACAGCCTTCTTCCTGATGGCATTGACATGAGGCCCTCAGGATAGATTTTATAACCATATATAACCATATAACCGTTTACAGCACGGAAAAGTCCATATCGGCCCTTCGAGCCCGCGCCGGTTCACTTGAACAACTCCAGTAGTTACCCTCCTAGTCTCTGCCCATAACCCTCCAAGCCCCTCAAATCCATGTACACATCCAACCTTCTCTTAAATGACAGAAGGGACCCTGCCGCAACTATCGCCTCTGGAAGATCATTCCATTCTGCCACCACTCTCTGAGTGAAGTAATATTTCTCCTAAAGTTTTGCCCCTTACCCTTAACTTATGCCCTCTTGTTCCAACCTCCCCTGCCCTCAGGGGAAAGAGTATACTCACGTCTAGTCTATCTATTCCCTTCATAATTTTAAATACCTCTATCAAGTCCCCTCTCAACCGTCTATGTTCCAATGAACAAAGTTCCAGTTTCCTTAATCTCTCCCTGTAATCCAGATGCTGTAAACCAGGCAACATCCTTGTAAATCATCTCTGCACCCTCTCCACCTTATCTACATCCTTTCTATCATTTGGAGGCCAGAACTGAACATCTTCAGGGATGTTGGCACCAAGGAATTTGAAGTTCTTCTGTTCTTCTCTCCTATTGACTACATTAAAAAAAAACATTAAACATATTTTATGATTTCAGTCTATGGGCTCCCCACCCCCATATCTGCTTTGGGTCCCAGGGGGTCCTTGCAGCCCCTGTGGAGAATGGTTGCTTTAGAAGAGCCTTCTTCTTCCAGTTGTGTGGCCACGCCTCGCTTCTCCTATCTCTTCTTCCTTACGGACGATATTGCGTCTGATTTGATGAAATGCGGACGCATTGTGTAGGTGGCTACCATTTCCTGCCCTTCAGGAGATTGCATCAGGTAACTTGCGTCTTCCCAGCTCTCCGCAGTCCCACCATTAATCAACTCAACTTGGGTAGCCCCGTCCTCTGGACAACTGGAAAGGGCAACACTGTAACAGCACCAGGTCCCAATTTTCAGATCGTACACTCTTGATCCCTGGTTCTGGAACCCTGAAGCGTTAGGAAGCCGATGGCTCCCGAGGCCTCTCTGAAGGAGGTCCTGCCGTCACACCGGGGTTAGGAAAAGTATCCTGCAGTCTTGCCTATCCAGACCCCTAATAACTTCACATACCTCAGTCCTCTTAGCCCCCTCTGCTGCAGGGAGAACAGACACAGCCTCTTCACATTTTTCCTTACCTTGACAAAGGCCTCAAGCCCGAAACATCGGTGATGTATTTTTTACCTTTGCTACATAAATGACACTGTTTGACCTGCTGAGTTTCTCCAGCGTTGTGTTTTTACTTCAACCACTTCAAAGACTTTTGCGTTTTACAGTCTCTCCTCATAACTGAACTGATTCATCTCCAGCAACGTTGTGAAGAGTCCCCTCTGTACCACGTCCAAGCACGGGTACATCCTCATGGAGAAAGAGCAGGGAATGGGCAAATCACTGAAAAATAGTTTGTTTTTCCATTCTCAGGAGGTTTATATGTGGACATTCAGAACCGTTTCCCCAGAGTCATGCACTACAGGACATGTATTGAAGATGTGGGGGGGGGGGGGGGGGGGGTGGAGTAGGAGGAAATTTAAAGGAGATGTGCAGGGCTGATATTTTACACAAAGAGTGGTGGGAGGGCCCGGAACAGGCTGCCAGGGACAGTGCCGGAAGTGGATATTATAGCAATGTTTAAGAGGCTTCTAGTCAGACACATGAATGTGAAGGGGGCAGAGGGATAGCTCTCAGGTGCAAGCAGTTTGATTCAGACATCATGTTTGGCTCAGACATGTGGGCCCAATGGCCTATCCCTGTGCTGTACCGTTCAGTGATGATAATATTGCCATACACATTATACAACGCACAAATGAAGCGATATGTTTACTTGCTGCAGGTGAACAGGTCCTTTGCAAGAAAAACAAACTACAAAATAACTTACCTGGCAGGGGAGAATCGGTGGTCATGATGGCCGATCTCCCAGGACGAGGCTATCCCATTGCACTTCGGTGTGCTGACGCCTGCGATGTCCCCAAATGCGGGATACTCGACTGCAAAATTTGTGGCAGTGGGGGACTGTGTTCGCGCTAAAGAATGACTTATAAGGAAAGATTGCCCAAATTGGGATTGTACACGCTTGAGTTTAGAAGATTGAGAGGGGATCTCATAGAGACCTATAAAATTCTGGCAGGACTGGACAGAATGGATGCAGATGGGATGTTTCCAATGGTGGGGGAGCCCAGAACCCGGGGCCATGGTTTGAGGATAATAGGCAAACCATTTAGGACCGAGATGAGGAGGAATTTCTATACCCAGAGGGTGGTGAATCTGTGGAATTCATTGCCACAGAGGGCAGTGGAGGCAGGTTCATTAAATCTATTTAAGAGTGAATTAGATCTATTTCTTCAGTCTAAGGGTATTAAAGGTTACGGAGAGAAGGCGGGGACGGGGTAGTGAACTTTAAGATCAGCCATGATCTCTTTGAATGGCGGAGCAGGCTCGAAGGGTCGAATGACCTACTCCTGCTCCTATCTTCTATGTTTCTATGTTTAATTGAAGACAATACACAGAAAGGATAGATCATAAATTGGCACAGTTATCCTAATGCAAAGATAGTGACGTGCTTTTGTAGATACAGAGTGGAAACAGCCCCTTCAGATCAATTTGCCCACTCTCACCAAAATGCCCCACCCACACTGATCCCACCCGCCTGCATTTGGCCCATATCCCTTTAAACCCACCCTATCCACGAAATCGTCCAAATGAATCTTAAATATTACAGTGGTCCCTGCCTCAAATCACCTCTTCCGGCAGCCTATTCCATACATTCACCACTCTCTGTGTTGTAAAAAAAAGTTACCCCTCGGGCTCCTGCTAAATCTCTCTCCCCACCGCCCCTACCCTCACTTTTAACCTCTGGTTACCGATTCCCCTGCTCTGGGTAAAAGACTCTGTCGAGAATTCCCTTTCCATGTAAAAGAGCAGGACTCCCATTCTGCTCTGTTTATGGGTGACCACTATGGAGAATCGACCTGTCTGGTCTTCAAAGCAAAAAGTTTATGTCAGCAAAACCTCTTTGTCTGTGGCCTTCCAAGCATTACTTATACCTTGAGGAGGGAGTCAGGCCTGAAATGTTGATAATATATCTTTACTTCCTGTGGACGCCATGATATCGGCTGAGTTCATCCAGCATGTCCGTGCGATTTTGCTACAATCCCAGTGTCTGCAGACTTCTGAATGGGTCCACGACTCGCATGTTGCAGCTACATTAAACTTTGATTCAACAGCACTTGGAGTAAGTACTGTGCCCAATTCTGGTCCATTACAGGAAGGATGTGAAGGCTCTGAAAAGGGTGCAGAGGAGCTGCACCAGGATGCCGACTGGATTAGAAGTGATGAGCGGTTTGTTGCCTCCGGAGTGTCGAAGGCTGAGGGAACTTTGCCACATTTTGAGAGGCCTGAATTGGGTGTTCAGTCAGAATCTTTTCACCGGGCTAAAAATATCACATAAGTGTGTTTAAGGTGAGAGGAGAAAGCTTAAAGAAGATGTGCGGAGTAAGCGGGTTCCTGGAACAGGCTGACAGGGGTAGTGGTGAAAGCAGATACACTGATAGGGTTTAAGACGTCTCTAGCTTAGCCAATGTCGACCATTTTTTGGCTATGGCCCCCTTGGGATTCTGTTCAAGATTTACAGGCTCCCCTTCCCCGGAAGAGGTGATTTGAGGCAGGGACCGTTGTGATATTTAAGACTCTTTCGGACGATTTCGTAGATAGGGTGGGTTTAGAGGGATATGGGCCAAATGCAGGTGAGTGGGATTAGTGTGGGTGGGGCATTTTGGTGGGAGTGGGCAAATTGATCTGAAGGGGCTGTTTCCACTCTGTAACTACAAAAGCACGTCACTATCTTTGCATTAGGATAACTGTGCCAATTTATGATCTATCCTTTCTGTGTATTGTCTTCGATTAAGAATTTGGTCGTTGTTTTGTAGTTTGTTTTTCTTGCAAAGGACCTGTTCGCCTGCAGCAACGTGAAAGCGCCCTTCTCAGAAATGAGGCCCCAGCGAGGAATGAAGTCACAACCCCTAGTTTACAAGACCAGTGCTCTTACCACTGAGCTATCAGAGCCTCATATCTATACAATTTTAACTGGCTGTAGCCAAACTGACACTTTATATAAAAAATAACTAAAATAGCATTTAAATATATAAAGCTCCTACAGATAATAAATATTAACAGTTACCATTGTGCAAGAAAAAAGGGCAGACAGGCCTTTCGTGGTGTTAGAGGAGTTTAATGTAACAGGGGGAGGTTCAAGAGCCTGATAGCTGTTGAGGAAAAAAAATCTGTTCTTGAACCCAGAAGTGCTGGTCTTCAAGCTTCTGGTCCTTCTACCAGAGTGATGAGGAGCTGGGGTCCTTTATGATGTTGGTCGCCTTCTTAAGGAAGTGAGGTGGGAGAAAGTCGAAAATCCAGGCGCAAATCACTGGGGAATGAATTTTTGAGACCTCAGTGGGTCAGGAGGTAGCATGCATCAGTGGTAGAAAAAGAGTGGTCAACATTTGAATCCAAACCTTTTATCCAAGCCTGCATTTGGAATTTTGCAACAAATAAACTTAAACTTGACCCTCACAAGGAGATTTCTCAGCCATTTAGAGGTGCTATATCAATGCAGGTTTTTGCTGTATTTTTCAAACTCCTGGCATTCATCTCGAGAAATGTCCTAAGGCACTATACAAGCAATGAAACGATCTTGAAGTATGGTGCCATGGTTGGAGCACAGCTAGCTCCCACAAACAACGTTGCAACAATAACCTCGACAATGCTTGTCTGAGGAGAAAAACATGAGAGTCTGCAGACACCGTGGTTGTAATAAAAACACAAAGCTGGAGAAACCCAGCAAGTCAAACAGTGTCCTATATGTAGCAGAGATAAAGATATGTAACCGACCTTTCGGGCTTGAGCCCTTCATCATATATAACCATATAACAATTACAACATGGAAACAGGCCATCTCGACCCTTCTAGTCCGCACCGAACCAAGTCCTCTCCTCCAGCCCCACCTACCTGCACCCTGCCCATAATCCTCCATTCCCCTCCCATCCATATACTCATTCAATTTTTTCCTTAAATGACAAAATGGACCCTGCCGCCACTACTTCTCCTGGAAGCTCATTCCACACTCCCACCACTCTCTGAGTGAAGAAGTTCCCCCTCATGTTACTTCTAAACTTTTGCCCCTTAACTCTTAACTCAGGATCTCTTGTTTCAATCTCTCCTAACCTCAAGGGAAAAAGCCAATCCACATCAACTATCTATCCCCTTCATATATACTTGCCCCTCAGCCTTCTACGCTCCAAGGAATAAAGACCTAATCTGCTCAATCTTTCTTTGCAATCTAGATTCTGAAACCCAGGTCACATTGTAGTAAATCTTCTCTGCACTCTCTCTCTACCTTGTTGATATCCTTCCTATAATTTGGTGACCAGAACTGCACACACTATTCTAAATATGGCCTCATCAATGCCTTGAAGAGTCTCAAAATCACCTCCAAATTCCTGTATTCTTTACCTTGACTTATAAAGGCCAGCATACCAAAAACCTTCTTCACCACCCTAGCCACATGAGACTCTACCTTCAGGGTACGATGAACCGTTATTCCTAGATCTTTCTGCTCCACTGCATTCCTCAATGCCCTCCCATTTATTACCTATTTCCTGTTTTGATTATTCCCTCCAAAATGAAGGACTTTACACTTCTCAGTATTAAACTCCATCTGCCATCTTTCAGCCCACTCCTCTAAGCCGTCCAAATCCCTCTGCAATCTTTGAAAACCACCTTCATTATCAACAATTCTACCAAGGAGCATGCATGTGAGGAGATTGGAGGGTTATGGGTGGGCAGGTGGGATTAGAGGAGGTCACTTAAATTGGTGCAGACTAGAGGGGCCAAGATGGCCTGTTTCTGTACTGTAATTGTTATATGGTTATATTTTAGTATCATCTGCATATTTATTAATCTAATTAACACCCCTTGATCCAGATCATTAATGTATATGACAAACAGTAAGGGACCCAATACAGATCTCTGAGGCACACCTCTTGTCACCAGCCTCCAGCCTCCACTATGATTCTCTGCCTCTCCCTTCCAGCCACTGTTAAAACCATTTGATTATCTCAAAATTAATACTTAACGACTGAACCTGAATAAAATGGGGGAGTGGGGAGTATCAGGGGAGGAGCACGGACCCACAGGTCATAGATGGATACGGGAGGGAGAGCTCAACATCAAACAGGGGGAAGGGGGGGATGGCTCTGTGGAGAGGGAAGGGGGTAGAGAGCTGGAGGAAAGGAGACGGAGGGATGGGGCAGAGACGGAGAATGGGAGGTCGGCTAGCGGAACCGGAGAAGTTGATGTTAATGCCAACTGGTTGGAGAGTGCCCAGATTTGGTGTTGCTGCTCCAATTTATGGCTGGCCTTGGTCGATAGGTAAATATTGGCCAGGATTCCCCCACTTCTCTTCAAACTATGATAAAAGATGGCGGAAAAAGTCCAGATCAAGACACAATTCAATTTGAGCCAGGCAATATGGGAAGGTAGAGTCAGGAACCAATTCTTCATCCTAAGGAGAGCAGAGCGTCCTGGGGTTTCCTTCTCTGGAAAGCTTCTGGGATGGAGGTCATTTGGATTTAAGTGACAGGGGTGAAACACAAAAGTCTGCAGACTTGTAGCAAAACTACAGAAATGCTGGAGGTCTGAGTCCTTCTTCAGACCCGAATCTTCAATTGCCTTTTACGTCCCGTAGGTGCTGCGTGGCATGCTGAGTTTCTCCAGTACATGTGTGTACTGCACTGGACCCCAGCATCTGGAGACTTTCTTATAAACAGGCACTCTCCTACCTTCCAACTTACGAAGTTATGATGGTTTGAATCTGTACTTTCAATTTTGAATTCTGATCTGTTCTTGCGCTTGCGATATGTGGTACATTACTCTCCTATGATGCTGGACGATGGCAGCATCTCGCAAGAGTATTGTACAGCCTGCTTCAAACATTCTTCATGCCCTGGGTGCTTTCAGCTGTGTACGTTAGAGTGGAATAAAGGTATTCCAAATTTAATTATAAAAAATGGTAGGTGCGGTATTCTTTTTTTGACAACGATTTTTTTCGACGTACAATGGGTTTGCCGGAACGTAACCCATTGAGAAGCCGTTGAGAAGCACTTAACCATATAACAAATACAGTACGGAAACAGGCCATCTTGGCCCCTCTAGTCCGCATCGATTTAAGCGACCTCCTCTAATCCCACCTGCCTGCAGCCTACTGTATAATATTTCCATCAGCCTCATATGCTCCAGGGAGAAAGGTTCCAGCCTATTCAGTCCCTCCTTAAACTTTTCAATCCCGGTCACATCCACGTGAATCTGTCAGAGAGGGAAGTCGTGCGCTGAGCAACAGAGGTTTTAAAATTTTTAACGGCCCAGTTAGCGTAGTGGTTAACGGACTGTTAATACCACGCCAGCAACCCAGGTTCGACTCCCGCATTGTCTATAAGGAGTTTGTACGTTCTCCCCATGTCTGAGTGGGTTTCCTCCGGATGCTCCGGTTTCCTCCCACAGACTTTTTTCCGTAGTTTTCAGGTGGGAAAGGAGAAATTTAACAGGAATCTCATGGGAGGAGCAACCTTTTCACTCCGAGGGTGGTCTGTGTCCAAATCAACCTGCCAGAGGAAGCCATGAAAGGGGATTCAAAAGTTATTTAGACACATGTAAGCATAGGAAAGGCTGAGTAGGGTATGGACTGAATACAGGAAGTGGGAGTAACCCAGAAGTTGGTCGGCATGTGAAAGAAGACGAATATGCTTAACAAAGGGTTAATGAGTTGGGTGAGAATATAGTTGCCTTGTAACATGGTGCAAATGTGACTGCCTTCTAACATGACCTTCCCTGTGCTACAGTGAGATAGGAACTAACACCACAAAGACTAAATAAAAGATGAAGTAAGAACATCCTGTTTTTGCCAACTTGTCTGCAGACACCACAGGGAAACATTGTTGTAAAAACAAAAATCGCCAGCTGTGTGAAACTTGTAGGGTCTCATGCAGTCCCCTGCTTGAAGGAATATAAAAATGGGATGATCACACTGTATGCTTTGAGTGGGGCTCAGTGTAGAGAACGAGTTACTGAACTGTTTTGCGTTAACAAGGCTGAATGAAGGAAACTGTTGTACGGTTAATTGGTTCTGCTGTTTATTTTATTACAGTGCAGGCTAACTTTCGCAGGCATGGATGAATTGGGCCAAAGAGCCTGTTCAGAGCTTGGATCAGGGTATCTGTTTGAATTTAGTCAGTGAATGATGGCCATGAGTAACCAGGTTCGGAATAGACTAGAAGAACTGAAGGGCCTGTTTCTGTGCTGTGTTCTATGGGTTTCAGTGTTGGGGAATGCTGGTCTGATTTCAATAGGTTAGTGGGCCTCAACCTTTTTCCACTCACCTCCCACCTTAAGTAATCTCTTACTAACCACAGAGCACTGAAGGTATAGGTGCTCGGTGGTTAATAATGGATTACTTAAGATGGTCCTTGTACCTTTTCTTTGGTGCACCTCTGTCACGGTGGCCAATGGAGAGCTCGCCATATAACACGATCTTGGGAAGGCGATGGTCCTCCATTCTGGAGACGTGACCCATCCAGCGCAGCTGGATCTTCAGCAGCGTGGACTCGATGCTGTCGACCTCTGCCATCTCGAGTACTTCGACGTTAGGGGTGTAAGCGCTCCAATGGATGTTGAGGATGGAGTGGAGACAACGCTGGTGGAAGCGTTCTAGGAGCCGTAGGTGGTGCCGGTAGATGACCCATGATTCGGAGCCGAACAGGAGTGTGGGTATGACAACGGCTCTGTATACGCTTATCTTTGTGAGGTTTTTCAGTTGGTTGTTTTTCCAGACTCTTTTGTGTAGTCTTCCAAAGGCGCTATTTGCCTTGGCGAGTCTGTTGTCTATCTCATTGTCGATCCTTGCATCTGATGAAATGGTGCAGCCGAGATAGGTAAACTGGTTGACCGTTTTGAGTTTTGTGTGCCCGATGGAGATGTGGGGGGGCTGGTAGTCATGTCATGGTGGGGAGCTGGCTGATGGAGGACCTCAGTTTTCTTCAGGCTGACTTCCAGGCCAAACATTTTGGCAGTTTCCGCAAAGCAGGACGTCAAGCGCTGAAGAGCTGGCTCTGAATGGGCAACTAAAGCGGCATCATCTGCAAAGAGTAGTTCACGGACAAGTTTCTCTTGTGTCTTGGTGTGAGCTTGCAGGCGCCTCAGATTGAAGAGACTGCCATCCGTGCGGTACCGGATGTAAACAGCGTCTTCATTGTTGGGGTCTTTCATGGCTTGGTTCAGCATCATGCTGAAGAAGATTGAAAAGAGGGTTGGTGCGAGAACACAGCCTTGCTTCACACCATTGTTAATGGAGAAGGGTTCAGAGAGCTGCCTAAAGAAATCTCTTGGTGCCTGCCACATTGACCACCGCCAGTGGGCTGATAACGCCTCAAACCGTGCATCTTGGCGCCTCACAGTTTGGCGGGCTGCAACCTCCTTTGAAGAAGACCGCAGAGCCCACCTCACTGACAAAAGGCAAAGGAGGAAAAACCCAACACCCAACCCCAACCAACAAATTTTCCCTTGCAACCGCTGCAATCGTGTCTGCCTGTCCCGCATCGGACTTGTCAGCCACAAACGAGCCTGCAGCTGACGTGGACTTTTTACCCCCTCCATAAATCTTCGTCCGCGAAGCCAAGCCAAAGAAGAGAACTTAAGATGGTATGTGAGTGTTTAAAAAAAAAGGTTTGAGATCCACTGACCCACCCATCCTGTGAATTTGGCAGACATGACATTGTCCACATCATTCCAATGATGTTAAAATGGTATGATTTACAGCAGTGGTTCTCAACCTTTTTCTTTCCACTCACATCCCACTTGTAAGTAATCCCTATGCCAGCAGTGCTCTGTGATTAGTAAGGGATTGCTTAAGGTGGGAGGTGAGTGGGAAGGAAAGGTGGAGAATCATTGTTTTAATCATACTTCATTGACTCGTTATGTGCAAGGTTTCAGAACTCCCAAAGGATTGGGCCAATGACCATTTTTCTCAAGCAAACATATTTCAGTAACAATTGGTCCAGAGCAGTGATTCTCAACCTTCCCTTCCCACCCACCTCCCACCTTAAGCAACCCCTTACTAATCACAGAGCACCAATGGCAGAGGGATTACTTACAAGTGGGATGTGAGTGGATAAAACATTAGCCCAGCACATCTCCCTTAAGCTTCCGCCTCCTCTTCTTAAACGCACGTCCTCTTATGCTGCCATACTCAACAGGGGCCACACACCCCTCCCCACCTTCCCAACCCCACCCCCACCTGGGGGGAGCTCTGGACATTTAATGGGAGGGGCCACAGACTGAAACCATAAAACAATTCTTATGTGGTCAGTAGAAGTACGGAAGAAATGAACTAAACTTGGCTGCTTCGCAGGGAAGGGGGCCCCCATAAACTGTCTGAAGGGGGCCAGAGCCAAGGTTGAGAATGGCTGGTCTCGTATGGTCCCTGGGGAAAAATTTCTGACTGTCCACCCTATCTTTGGATAGGTACATGGTTTGGAGGGGTACGGAAGGCTATGGTCGGGGTGCAGGCCAGTGGGGTCTAGTGAGAATAATACAGCGTGATTACGAGGGCCAAAGGTCCCGTTTCTGTGCTGAATTGTTCTAAGGGTCTAAGATTCTATCAATGCCTTGTGATTTTATAAATCTCCATCAGGTCTCCTCTCCAGAGAAAACAACCCTGTTTGTCCAACCTCTGCCCACGACTCCTACCCTCTAAATCAGGTAAAAGCCTAGTAGACCTCTTTTGCACCCTTTCCAAAGACTTCAGATCCTTCCTGTAATGGGCCGACCAGATTTGAAGTGTGCCTTCTCCCTGCTGCAGGTGGCTAACAATCAACTGAAGTAAAACACAAAGGTTTGCAGACACCGTGGAGTGAAAATAAAATCAATGCTGGAGAAACTCAACTGGCCAAGCAGTGAATTTTAGAGAGCAAAGATAAGGATACATAACCAATGTTTCGGGCCTGAGCCCTTAGAAGTATACAGAACAACCATAGAACATTACATTTCATTTAAAATAAAAAATAACCAGGACAACAGGGCCCTTTGGCCCTTCTAGTCTGTGCTGAATCATTTTTTTTTTGCCGAATCCCACTGACCTGCACCAAGTCCATAGCCCTCCATCCCCCTCCCATCCATGGACCTGCCCAAATCCATCAAGATGTTGAATTGGTCTTGCGATCATTTGCAAGGATTTGACTTGGGGCATTCGCTGCTATCTTTAGCACAAGTGTTCACGTTCATTCATGTTTATGCTAATAACAGGCCATTATCGCTTTGCCCTGTGAATGATTATGTTAATCGCTGTGTTAAAAGCCTGTAAACAGGATCTTCTACAAACTGTGAACAGGTTATGGCTAAAAATAGCACAGAGAAAAAATCCACTGTGTCCTTGTGAAGAAGTCTCCAATGAGAATAAATGCAAGTAGGCTTTCCCCACTGAGATACAAGCCAGAGGATGTGGGGGGTTAAGGGTGAAAGGGGAGAAGATTAAGGGTACTTTAGGGGGAATTTCTTTACACAGAGAGTGGAGGGAGCGTGAAACGAGCTGTCAGCTGTGGGCTCGATTTTTACATTTAAGAAAAATTAGGATAGATGCGTGGATGGGTGGGACATGGCGTCGCCGCAGGACAGTGGGACTAGGCCCTTAGAACCATAGAACATTGGGGCAGCACAGTTAGCTTAGCGGTGAGCGCCACAGCGATCAGGACCGGGGTTTGAAACCCACGCTCTCTGTAAGAGTTTGTATGTTCTCCTCATGTCTCCATGAGTTTTCTGCAGAGGCTCCGGTTTCAAAATGTACCTGGGGTCGTAGGTCAATTGGGTGGCACGGACTCCTGGGCCGAAATAACCTGTTTCCGTCTAAATTTTAAAAATAAAGATAGATGGGCTGATGGGTTAGAACCACAGAACAATACGGCACAGAAAGAGGCCTTTGGGCCTACCCCTCCCACATATCTGCCGGCCTGTGCTCCTCCCCCTTACCCTGTGGCCCCTTCCCTCCCATCTCCCCCCTCCCAACTTTTTTATTCAGGGGGGCCTGCCTGACAATCGACATTCCCGTACGAAGGGGCTTTCTTGAAACCTTTGTGGTCTGCGCTGGACTCCGGCGCCAGCAGAACTCAGTGGATCGAGCAGCGTCAGTTGGAGAAAAAGGAATGGTCAACGCCTCAAGCCAAAACTCTTCATCAGGACTTCGTCGAGACCTCAGTCTTCGACCAATTAATATCAACGGTAAATCTTTCCACTTAATCAAATCCATTTTAATCTTTTTTAATAAAAGAACATAATTTAATTTATATAGGGACTGATAATCTGCACTTACTACCACTCCTAAGTATTTAATCTTATCGGACCATTTTAATTTTACAATACTTTCATACTCTAAATAATCCCCGTCCTCAACTGGCAATATTTCACTTTTATCCCAATTTACTTTATATCCAGACAATTCTCCATACTTTAACAATCTCGTAAGTGTTTCAGACTGTTCAGGCTCTGTCAAATAGACCAACACATCATCTGCAAATAAATTAATCTTGTATTTATCATCTGCAATTTTCATTCCTTTAATCTTATCATTCTGTCTTATTGTCTGAGCTAACGATTCAATCGCCAATACGAATAAGGCTGGTGACAGTGGACAACCTTGTCGGGTCAATCGCATTAATTTAAATAATGGGGAAATTTGGCCATTTGTCACTACCCTAGCAACTGGATTTGTATATAAAGCCTTAACCCAGCCAATAATACTCCAGATTTATTCAAGACTTGGTCTGATCTCCTTGGAGGTTTATCAATGAGTTTGAAAGAGTGCAGAGGAGATTTACTCGGATGTTGCCCAGATTTCAGGGACTGAGTTACAGGGAAAGGTTAAACAGGTTAGGACTTTATTCCCTGGAGTGTAGAAGATAGAGGTATTTAAAATTATGAGGGGAGTAGACAGAGTAAATGTAGACCGGCTTTTTCCACTGAGGGTAGGAGAGATATAAACCAGAGGACATGGGTTAAGAGTGAAAGGGGAAAGGTATAGGTTCTTCACAGGGAGAGTGGTGGGGGGTGTGGAACAAGCTGCCAGCTGAAGTGGTGAATGTGGGCTCAATTTTAACATTTAAGAGGAATTTGGACAGGTGCATGGATGGGACAGGTATGGAGGGATATGGACTGGGTGCAGGTCAGTGGGACTAGGCCAAAAAAAAATGGTTTGGTACAGACTAGAAGGGCCGAAGAGGCCTGTTTCTGCGCTGTAATGTTCTGTGGTTCTATGGTTTATGGGAACTTGATTGGGTGATGTACCATCAATAATTCACAACAGGCTGAGTAGTGAACCAATCAGGCTTTCAACAGCTAAAGACTGGAACACCATCAAACAACCATCCACCTCCTTGACTGATCAGAGTAAAAGAAAAGGAATAGGCTGCAAAGAGCTATGGGTAGGATCGGTCTCAGGAGGGATGTCCAGTCGATAGTAGCCAATCATGGTGTAACAGTGGCTTATCACATTGGGCGTACTTAAGACAAAGGTAGGTAGGTTCTTGATTAGGAAGGGAATTAAGGGTCACGGGGAGAAGGCAGGAGAATGGGGTGGAAAAGGAAAGTAAATCAGTCATGATGGAATGGTGGCATAGGCTTTATGGGCCAAATGGCCTAATTCCACTCCTATGTCTCATTGCGATTGCCGAACGACTGATGAACTGTTCATGCAAACCCCTCCGAGACTCTAATATTTATTCATCATTATTTATTTTAAATTAACTTTAGACATACAGCACGGTAAACAGGCCCTTCCAGCCCACGAGCCCATGCCACCCAATTACACCCAAATGACCTACAACCCCAGTACATTTTCGAACGGTGGGAGGAAACCGGAGCCCCTGGAGGAAACACATGCAGACATGGCGAGAACGTACAAACTCCTTACAGACAGCGTGGGATTTGAACCCCTGTCCCGATTGCTGGCGCTGTAACTGCGTTGCACTAACCACTAGGCTAACCGTTTATTTATTTTATTATTTTATTTTTATATATGTATATACATACTGCATATGTATTATTTGTTTTTACGTGTGTTATGTCCGGTTGTATGTCTGCATGTTTTTGCACCGAGGACCGTAGAACACTTTATCATCAGGTTGTACTTGTACAGTCAGATGACAATAAACTTGAAGTTAGAACATTATGAAGAGATATCGATGGGGTCGACCGCCAGAAACATTTCCCCATATCAGAGGTAGTTAAAACAAGAGAGCGTAGATTTAGGCTAGGCGGCAAGAGTATTATGAAATTAATATTTTTCACAATGGAAAGAGAAGGTTCGCACAACACCGTAACAGCGCCAGTGACCTCAGTTCGAATCCACCACTGTCTGTGCTTGGGCCCGAAACACTGACCCCCTATTCTGTTGCTTTTCATGCAATCTGCCGAGGTCCTCTTGTGCATTGCACCAGTTCTCCAACATCTGCAGACTCCTTGTTAATGTCTCTTCTGCTCTCATGAGTCAAGGAAATTTGTTCTCACCCAAGGTGAAGCCGATGGGAGACAGAAACCTTCATGGAAATTGGATAAACACTTGTGGTTGCAGAACCCCTGGACCAAAACTAAGTGTAAGGACGTGGAAACTGGAGGAGATTTAAATTTAACTTTAGACATGCAGCACGGTAACGGGCCATTTTGGCCCACGTGCCCGTGCTGCCAAATTAACATCCAATTAACCTTCACCAACCCCCCCCCCCACCGGTATGTTTTGAAGGGTGGGAGAAAACCGGAGCCCCCGGGGAAAACCCACACAGACATCGGGAGAATGTACAAACTCCTTAGAGTGCGGGAGTCGAACCCCGGTCCCAAACGCTGGCGCTGTAAAGGCATTGCGCTAACTGTTATGCCAACCATGCCGCCCTTTTACCAGACTTACCAGGGCGCTGCCTGGATCAGAGAACGTGTCTTATGAGCGTGGGTTGAGCGAGCTAGGGCTTCTCTTTTTTTTTTGAGCTACGAAGGATGAGTGGTGACTCTATAGACAAGATTATGAGAGGTCAGCCAGCTCCTTTTTCCCAGGCCTGCAATGGGCCAGTACCAGAGGACATCTGTTCAAGTTGACTGAGAAAGGTTTTGGGGGGGGGGACGTCAGAGGTAAGCTTCTCACACAGAGAGTAGTGGGTGTCTGGAATGCATTGCCAAGGCTGGTGATGAAGGCCGGTTCAAGTTTAAGTTCAAATTTATTATCGCCTGGTTCAAGTCAAGTCAAGTCACCTTTATTTATTGTTCATTCCATGCTTGCACGGTAAAGATGAGCTAGCGTTCCACCAGGACCACAGATTTACATAGAATAGAAAAGAAACACAATTAAACATTAAAATATTAAGACGTACACAGTAAAGGTCTGCGGTACACTATGTTCTGGGAATTCAGGACCCTGATGGATGGCTTGGGGGAAGAAACTGTTGCCCAATCTGGACGTAAGTGTCCGAGTGCTACAGTACCTCATACCAGATGGCAGAAGGGGAAACAGTTTACGTGAGGGGTGTGTGGAGTCCTTCACAATGTTTATTGACTTTCGCCTGCATTGAGGGTTGTAGACATCCTTCATGCTAGGAAGAGAGCCCCCCAATAATCTGTATTGAACCCAACAAAACAGCATCTCTCCAAGCCATGGAGCATGCATCATGGTACTTGAACACAATATATAATTAAAATAAATATATATAAATATTTGGGATGATTTATGTGGATACAGGATACTGTTCATCAATCTCACAGCTGCAGGAAGAATCAGTTCCCCAGCCTGGCCGTCCTGATTTTGATGCCCCTGTACCTCCTTGATGGGAGTGGGTCAAGGATGCTGTGTGCTGGATGGAAAGGGTTCTCTATAATTCCTTGAGCCCTAATTAGATGACGCCTCCAGTTAATCTCATCGATAGAGGAAAAGGAGACTCTCAGCTGTTTTAATAGTACTCTGTCCAGACAACAGGAACATCTAGAAGGTGTTTAGACTGGCATGTGGATGAAAAAAAAATCGGGGGGGTGGGAGGTAGTCATGTACTGGGTGGGAGAGAAGGGTTAGTTTGATAGGTTTATATAGGTCAGCATGACATGGTGGGCTGAAGGGCCACTGCTGCGCTGGAATGTTCCATGTCAATGGGCTTTGTCTCACTCCGTCTTTTTCTACTGGCATGGATGCGAAGGGCTGTATGGTTCCTGTGGCATCACCTGTCATGTTTGTCTGATGAAGTACTTCGTGACCTGCCGCCCATCAACCATTGGTGGTCCGTGGTCTGTGACCACACACAGCTGTGGCAAATATTACTGGTGCAATGAACAAGGTTGTAAATTTGATGACAAAATGCAACAGAAAAATCTCAAGGAAAAAAATTCCCACCAGTACAAAGCAAATTTCCCATCTGGGGTCTGGGAACAGACTGCCTGCACCACTGGTGGTCTGTGGGCTTGTTATAGGTGGTCCGTGGTAAGGAAAGGAGCACATAGGGTGGTCTTTGGGCTGAGAACCACTGCTTTAATGTGTTCCACAGTACAATTGGCTGTGCACTTGTGGCAATAAGAGTTACTGCTGAGTTGAACTTTATATAAGCCATTTCCAGTGTCTGGTGGCCCCATGGTCCAAACACACACATTATTTCTCTTCTATTTTTCCCATTCTCCCTCTACGTTTTAATCATGTCCTGAAGGACCCCTGGTTACCACCTCCTCTCACCGCTATCTTCCAGCAGAACCCTGAAGGTTCAAGAATAGCTAACAGGCTCTTGATTTACCCTCCTTCCCTAATCCAAACCATACATAGAGGAGCACGATTAGCACGATGTTACAACAGCAGTGACAAGGGTTTGAATCCAGCGCTGTCTGACCCTAACCCTTCCTTGAGGGGAGCACTTGGAAATCGCGGAACCCCAATCATCAATTATAATTTAAAAGACCTGGTATATACACAAGCATAGTAAGAAAATAAATAAACTCACCATTCTCCACGTTGAAATCATTTATCGCCTCTAATTTACATTTAATGGGATGAATGAAATTGTTTCTTGGCCTCACAGATCTTCTTAATGTTTGTACATCATGTCCCTCTCTATTCCTGAGGTGAATCCCAAGCGAATAACACTTGATATTTCTGATGTTGGCGTAATCGAAGAATCTCCTTGAAGAAAACTTTCTTCAGATGAATTATCCAGTCTCCTAGTTTCTTTTTTAATCCAACGATCCAAGATTCTTAGTATCTTTAAAATATGGCCAGCTTCGCGCCAAAAGAAATTGGATTCTCATTGGTTGAAAATGATGCACAGGCCTGCTGACGTCAGGCGTCATAACGCTATTGGTTGAAAATTATGCGCAGACCTGCTGACGTCAGGCTTCATGACGCCATTTTGTTTTCTTAGGGTGGAGTGCACTGTTTGCTGCCGTCCCGGAAACAAAATTGAATAAAAGACAGAGGTAATAAATGATTTAAGGAGAAACAGGTAGATCACTATTACTCCCTGCCATTTCTTCCGCGGAACCCCCACCCCATGCTTTTCCACGGAACCCCGTTTGGGAAATGCTGCTGTAAGGAGTTTGTACATTCTCCCGTGTCTGCGTGGGTTTCCTCTGGGTGCTCCGGTTTCCTCCCACCCTACAAAAGAATGCGGGGATGTAGGTTAATTGGGCAGCATGGATTTAAATGGCGGGAATCAGCTTCTACAGTGTTAGAAATTTTAAAAAATAAACTACTCTGGGACCACCAAAAGATCGTTCTGGACTGTTGAAGATGACATTTGTTTTTTGCAGTAATTGCAGCTGTGAATATTTATTTATCTGTCCATTTATTTTATTAACGTTTTTTGTCTTATGGCACATTGGTCATTTAATTTATACTCCTTTAGTTGGTGTATCTTACGTACCTGTCTGGCTGCAGCAAGTAAGAATCTCAATGCATCCGTACAGTGTACTGATGTAGGGGGCAATAAACTTGTATCGTATCATGTCTTTCATTTTTAAATTTTATTTACAACACGGTGAAAGCAGATTCCTGCCGTTGATGGCTCATTACACCCAATTTACTGACACCCCTGTATGTTTTGGAGGATGGGAGGAAAATGGAGGACAGGGAGTCCCTGGGTTATGAACGAGATCCATTCCTACGTCTGTCTTTAAATCGAACTTGTAGGTAAGTAGGAACAGGAACACACGGTTCTTATTTAGCGCCAGTTAGTCAAATGTTTGTTGTAGTATTTTTTTTTAAATTAAAGAAAGCTTAGGTAGAAAAAAAGATCATGAATAAAAGTTAACACTTACTCTAGTTCCATCTATGTCTTGCCTATCGGGCGGGGCATGCGTGAGGAAATATTAGGCACATGCATGAATTGGGGGCACAATTTGTTCATAAGTACAAGTTGTCCATAACTCAGACATTTGTAACCTGGGACTCCCTGTGGTCAGAGGAAACCCACGTGGTCATAGGAACATAGGAAGTAGGAACAGGAGTCGGCCAAAAATGGCCCATCGAGCCTGCTCCGCCATTCAATACGATCATGGCTGATCTCATTTATGACCTAACTCCACCTACCTGCCTTCTCCCCATAATCCCCTAATTCCTCTATCATGTAAAAATTTATCTAACCAAATTTTAAATATGTTTAATGAGGCAGCCTCAACCACTTCCCTGGTTAGAGAATTCCAAACATTCACTACTCTCTGGGAAAAACTATTTTTCCTCATCTCTGTCCTAAATCTACTCCCCCAAATCTTGAGACTGTGTCCTCTCGTTTTAGTTTCCCCGGCCAGCTCAAAAAACCTTCCTCATCTATCCTATCCATACCCTTCATAATCCTACATGTTTCTATAAGATCTCCTCTCATTCTTCTGAACTCGAGCGAATACAATCCTAGACGATTTAATCTTTCATCATAAGTCAACCCCTTCATCCCAGGGATCAACCTAGTAAACCTCCTCTGGACCGTCTCCAAAGCCAGTATATCCTTCTTCAAATATGGAGACCAGAACTGGACACAGTACCTTATACAGTTGCAACATGACCTCCCTACTCCTGAATTCAATTCCTCTAGCGATGAAGGCCCACATTCCATTTGCCTTCTTAATAACCTGTTGCACCTGCAACCTAACTTTTTGCGATTCATGCACAAGCACTCCCAAGTCCCTCTGCACAACAGCATGCTGTAGTTTTTCACCCTTTAAATAATATTCAGCTCTTTTATTTTTCTTGCCAAAGTGGATAACCTCACACTGACTAACATTGTACTCCATCTGCCAGACCTTTGCCCACTCATCCAGCTTAACTCTATCCCTCTGCAGTCTCTACACATCCTCATTACAATTTGCTCTTCCACTCAATTTGGTGTCATCTGCAAACTTGGCGACACCACACTTTGTCCCCTCCTCCAAGTCATCAATGTAAATGATGAACAGTTGTGGGCCTAACACCGACCCCTGCGGCACCCCACTTACCACTCTCTACCAACCTGAAAAACTCCCACTTCTCCTGACTCTCTGCCTCCTGTCAGACAACCAATTTTCAATCCAGGCCAATAGACTTCCCTGGACTCCACTTTCCTGTAACTTACTGAGAAGGCTCTTGTGCGGCACCTTATCAAACGCTTTCTGGAAATCCAAATATACAACATCAACCTGTTTCCCTCTATCCACCGCATCCATTATATCCTCAAAGAATCCTAACAAGTTTGTCAAACAAGATCTTCCCTTTCTAAAACCATGCTGCATCTGCCTGATTGAACCCTTATGTTCCAAAAGTTTCACTATTTCATCTTTAATGAGGGCTTCAAGCATTTTTCCAACTACAGACGTCAAGCTAATTGGCCGATAATTTCCAGTCTTCTGCCTACATTCCTTCTTATAAAGTGGCGTGACATTTGCTGTCTTCTAGTCTGCCGGGACCTGCCCAGAATCCAAGGAATTTTGGTTTATGACCACCAATGCATCAACTATAACTTCTGCCATTTCCTTCAGAACCCTTGGATGCATATCATCAGGACCAGGTGATTTGTCTGGCTTTAGTCCCATTAGTTTCTCCATCACTACTTCCTTTGTAACAACTATTTTATCAAGGCCTTCCCAAATATTTGCATCCTTAACTCCGCACTTGGGCATGCTGGACGTGTCTTCCACCATGAAGACTGACACAAAATGTTTGTTTAATGCCTCGGCCATTTCCTCATTTTTTGCTACCAGTTTTCCTTTCTCATTCTCCAAGGGTCCTACGTTAACTCTGGCCACCCTCTTCCATTTTATATATTTATAAAATTTTTTGCTTTTTTAAAATATTTTGTGCCAATTGACTTTCATAATCCCTTTTCCCATTTCTTATAACCCCTTTATAACCCCTTGTTGTCTCTTAGTTTGCCCAATCTTTCAGTTTCCCACTGCTCTTTGCAGCTTTGTACACCTGCGCCTTCAATTTTATATTCTCCTTTATTTCCTTTGTTAACCTCGGTCACAGGGAGAACGTATAAATTCTTCACAGACAGCGCCGGATTCAGATCTGGGTCACTGGTGCTGCAATACCGTGGCACTAACCGTGCCAACTTTTTCCTTAAGGGCAAAATACCATTATCCCCCACTGATTCCTTTGTCACCAATCCAACCCTCACTGCCTTGTGGCCATTTCTCAGCAGCACTTCGAAGCACGATCCAGGAAACCCATCTTGCCATTGGCACAAGCCACACCTCATGCCAATGGCGGAGCTCTTGCATCTGCGTCGGGGAGTCAAGGTTCTCAACTGAAAGAGAAACAGAAAATGCGAGAGAGGCACCATCTGTGGAAAGAGAAACAGACTCAACGGTTCTTTGTTAAAATTTAGACATACAGCACGGTAACAGGCCTTACGGCCCACAAGCCTGTGCCACCCAATTACGCCCGAATGACCTACACCCCTGGTATGTTTTAAAGGGTGGAAGGAAACCAGATCACCCGGAGGAAACCCATGCAGAAATGGGGGGAACATACAAACTCCTTATGGACAGATTCGAACACCAGTCGGTGGAGCTGTAACAGGATTGCACTAACCTCTACGATAACTGTACTTCCTGGTTCTGGTAGATGATTTTCATTGGAACTTGAATTATTAATATGTTCCTGTCGACAGACGCCTAGTATTTCCTGCCTTTTCTGGTTTTAGTTCAGATTTTTAGCATCTGCGCTTTTAAAAAAAAATTATTTCAAAATGGGTTCTCATCTAATCTTGGGAACTCCAGTAGTGGGTTCACCTGTAGATGAAGGGTGGTACCCCAGAGACTCTGTCCATCGGATGGGGATTTAAACCGATGACCTCCTGCTTTCTGGTGTGCTTACACAAGAACACAGTCAACGATCACTGGTTCAGGCCAAGGCCACCAGGAACTGCAGAGTCATGGAAGCAGCTCAGGCCATCACCGTGAATCCTCCCTGTCATCGAACATTCCAGTGAAACTCTGCTGGTGCTCTGTGGAAAGCATTCCAGCCTGGTTTGGAAGCTTGAGTACCGAGGAGCACAGAAGGTGGTTGTCAAGTCATGATGTAGCCAAGTCCAGATGTCCTGTCCATGCGAAGCTCTTGAACCTTCTTGCACTACCCAAACCCTGACCATAAATGGACTCCAGGACCACCAAAAGATCTGTCTGTGCGATTAAAACGTCACTTTTTTTTTGACCTAACCACAACTGTGAATATTTATTTATCCATCTTCCTTTATTTATCATCTAATTTCCTGTCTTGTGGCCTTCTTTGGTAACATATTGTTGATATGTGTCTGCTGCAAGTAAGAATATTGGTGACTGCGCTGTATATGATAGAGACAAGGAAAAGGAGAGGTGAATGGGTAAAGAAATGGGAAGCTAAATATAATGTCGGAAAGTGCATGGTCGTGCACTTTGGTAGGAATAAAAGGGAATATTATTATTTCGATGGGTAGAAAATTCAGGGTGGCATGTAGCGGTTAGCGCAACACCGTTGCAGCGCCAGCAATTGAGACCAGGGTTCGGATCCAGCTCTGTCTGTAAGGTGTTGGTGCATTCTTCCTGTGTCTACGTGGGTTTCTTCTGGGGGGGTTCCGGCTTCCTCCCACTGCTAGCAACGTACCGGGAAGAGGGATGTAGGTTAAGCATGTGTAACCAGGCGGAAAGGGCTCATGTGCCGAAAGGGCTTGTCGCCGTGCTTCATGTCTAAATTTTTTTAAAATTAAAATTCGGAGGTACAAAGGTACTTGGGAGGATACCCTAAACGTTAACCTCCAGGCTGAGTTGGCGGGGAAGAAGGTGAATGCAATGCTGGCATCATATCTGGAGAGATAAGATACGAGAGCAGAGATGTGATGTTGAGCCTTTATAAGGCACTGGTGAGGCCTCACTTGGAGAACGGGGTACAGTTTTGGGTACTTATTTAAGAAAGCATTGTCTAGCATTGGAGAAAGTTCAGAGAAGATTTACAAGAATAATTCTCGGAATAAAGATGTTAGCATTTGAGGATCATTTGACATCCCTTGGACTGTACTCCTTGGAGTACAGAAGAATGAGGGGAAACCTTATAGAAGTATTTCGAATGTTGAAAATCCTGGATAGAGTCGATGTGGCAAAGTTGTTTCCCATGGTAGGGGAGTCTAGGACAAGATGACAATAACATCAGGATTGAAGGGCACCCATTGCAAACAGAGCTGAAGAGAAATTTCTTTAGTCAGAGAGTGGTGAACCCCTGGAATTTGCTACCATAGGCAGATGTAGGGGCTGGGTTGTTGGGGGTATTTAAAGTAGAGGTTGATAGGATTCTGAATAGTCAGGGAATCTAAGGTTATGGGGAGAAGGCAGGGGAGTGAGGCTGAGAGGAAGAATGGATCAGCTCATGACGGAATGGTGGAGCGCATTCGATGGGCTGAATGGCCTACTTCTGCTCCTAAATGTTACGGTCTTATAAGCTCGTAAGGGAGATAAAACTCCCTATGACTCAGTTTATGCTAATGAATGATTGAAAGGACGACATGGATGGCGTAATGGTTAGCACAACGCCTACACGGAGCCAGCGCCGGATGGGACCGAGGTTCAAATCCCACGCTGTCTGTAAGGAGTTTGTACGTTCTCCCCGTGTCTGCGTGGATTTTCCCCGGGGGCTCCGGTTTCCTCCCACAGTTCAAAATGTACCGGGGGAGTAGGTTAATGGCTAAATTGGATGGCACAAACCTGTGGGCTGATGTGGAATGTCTGAAAAAAATAGTTTATTGTCATTTTCAAAAGTATCTAAGGAGCAGAGAGTTCGGGTAGTTGTTAACGTGACCCGGGTTCGAATCTGCCACTTTCTGTAAGGAGTTTGTATGTTCTCCAAGTGTCTGTGTGGGCTTCCTCCGGGTGCTCCGGTTTCCTCCCACCCTCCAAAATGTATGGGTTGTAGGTTAATTTGGGTGCAATTGGGTGGAACGGGATTAAATGACCGGAATTGGCTTCTACCACGCTATGTCCCAGACAAGCATGAGGTGCCACACTTTGGGAAGTCAAATGCTGTTTTTGCCCCGAGGACCGGAGAACACTGTTTCGTTGGGTTGTGTGTACAATCATATGAAAAATTAACTTGAACTCGGTAAGGCAGAGATCCAAGGAGCACTGATGTCCAGAGGGACCTTGGATTGCAAAAAAACACAAGTGGTGGCACAGGTAAAGCTATTGTCACATGGGCTTGTTTTACTAGATGGGCTGGAATGTTTGTCCCTGGAGTGTCTGGGGCTGAGGAAAACTTCATCAAAGTTTTTATAAAATCATGAGGGCCATGGGTAACATGAATGGTGGCAGCCTTTTTCCCAGAGCAGTCCAGCTTGTCAACCCATCCATAGAACAGCAGTTCGAAGCACAGCATAGATGTAGAGTAAATACTGGAGAAATTCAGCAGGTCAAACGGTGTTCCTTATAAGGCAAAGATAAAGATACAGAACCGACGTTTCGAGTCATATCAAGGTATGAACAAAACGGAGGCGGGCGCCCAAACAAATTGTGTTTTTACTTCAGATCACGGTGTCTGCAGAATTTCCTGTTTTACGGATGTAGGGTATGAAGGGTAAGAACAGAGTACAGAGCAAAGGAAGTATTAATTCATGAGTGTGAGGCTCGTTCAGGAGCCTGATAATGTCAGTAAAGGAAGAGTCCTTGAATCTGGTGATCTCACCCTCATGAACCTGATGGGACAGGGTGGCTGCGGCTGGGCGAGTCTATTAATATGTTGGCTGCTTTCCCAAGGCAGTGGGAAGTGCCGATGGCGTTGACGGGGGTCGAGGGTGGGGAGGGTGGGAATGTTGGTGATCTGTGAGATGAGCTGTGTTCACAGAAGGAAATGGGAAAGTCTGCAGGCACAATACACAAATGTGCTGGAGACACTCAGCAGGTCACGCAGCATCCAGAGGAAGTAAAGGGGAAACCAACGCTTTTGGGTTCTTCATCAAGGTATGAGCAAAACGAAGGCAAATTCCTCAATAAAAAGTTGGAGGGAGGAAGCGGCAGGGGAACAAGCACGGGCTAAATATAAGAGGTCCTGGGCGCGAGGATAGAAGAGAAAAATGCTGAGGTGATGAGCGGAAGGGGTAGCTCTCTGAATGGAAAGGGAAGGGAAGAAAGAAGATAGAGGTTTAAGGAAAGAGAAAGACTCAGGGCAGAGATTGAATGGAAAGTTGCGACATCAATGCTAATGCCATCTGGCTGGAGACGGAATATGAGGTGCAGTGCCTCCAATTTGCAGGTGGCCTCATCTTGCCAGTGCATGAGGCCATGGACAGACATGTTCATGCGGGAATGAAGTGGCTGGCCCCTGGGAGGTCCTTGCTGTTGCAGTGGACCAAGCAAAAGTGCTAATGAAGTGATCTCCCAGTCTGCGTCCAGTCTCCCCGATGGGGTCACTGGATGCAGTAGATGATCCCTGCAGATCATTTACAGAGATTTATAAAATTATGAGAGGCATATATAAGATAGGCAGCCAGTTTCCCTCCCCTCTCCCCCGCTCCCTTGGCACCAGTTTAAGTTGAGAGGGGAGAAATGTAAAGGAGACTTGAGGGATATATTTTCCACACAGAGGTCGGTGGTTATCTGCCAGTGGAGGTGATCAAGGAAGATGGAATTGGAATTATATAAAAAGCATTTGGACTGGTAATTAGATGGAAAAAGCATGAAGAGATGGGGTCTAATGCCTGCATATGAGATAGACATCTCATTGACAAGTGAGGTGAAAGAACCGTCTTGGGTGTGTTGCACTATCCTGTGCCTTATTTAGTTTTGGTAGAATCCCAGAAATTAGATTGGAAGTTCCTGATATATTATTCCCATTTTATTAGAGAAAATAACATAAAATGTATGAGAGACGATTCGTTGTGACATTGGACTATGCAAGCTCATGTTGGTCAGGAGAGGTTAGTGTTGCAATGGCAGTTGCCAGTTTTTTCTTCATGTAGGCCGCCATTGTCCACATGTACCCACAAGAGATTGTCCGCACAGGAGATGCCCTCCACTGCCTCAATCAGCAGCTTGTTGGAGATCCCAATGAGTGTTTTCCAGTGAGAGCGGCAAGCATGACCTGCTCCAGAAATTTGCCTTGCCTAGAGAGGATGAATACTGGGAGATGGATTCCGGCCCTGCATCCTGACACCAGGGTGTTCTCTCAGCAATAGCTGATCATGGACACAAGTCTCGCCTGCAGGAGCGTCATCTCCTCACACCTGACACTCAGTCAAGGTAATGATTCATTGTCATAGAACCATGGAACATTGCAGCACAGAGACGGGTCCCTTCGAACCATCTAGTCAGCGGCGAGCCAATTTTTTCTGCCTGGTCACGCTGACCTGCCCCCAGTCCATAGCCCTCCATACCTCTCCCATCCATGTATCTGTCCAAATTCTTCTGAAGTGCCAAAATTCGGCATGCATTCACCACTTCAACTGGCTGCTCATTCCACACTCTACATTAAGAAGTTCCCCCTCATGTTCCCCCTAAAGTTTTCCCTTTCATTCTTAACCCATGTCTTCTGATTTGTATCTCGCCCATGGTTGTGTAGCTGGGCACAATTTTAATGCCATCTACAAATTCGCTGATGGTCATCTACAGAATCGCAGACAGCAATGAGGAAACGTACAAGAGGGAGATAGATCACCTGGTTGAGAGATGTTACAACAATGTTACCAAAACCAAGGCGCTGATGGTGGACTTCAGGAAGAGGAATTCTGGAGAACACAAGCCAGCCCTCATCGATGGGTCAGCAGTGGAAAGAGTTAAGAACCAAGTTCCTGGGTGTCAATATCTCTGAGGATCTATCCTGGGGGCCTCCATGTTGATGCCATCATGAAGCTGGTGGCTCTACTTCATGAGGAGTTTGAGGAGATTTGGTATGCTCTTGCAAATTTCAACAGGTGGACTACGGAGACCATTCTGATTGGTTTGGATGATTGACTGGTGCGAAGGTACCAATGCATAGGATAAGAAAAAATGAAAGAGAGTTGTGAACTTGGCCAGCGCCATCATGGGCACAACCCTTCACTCCATCAAGGACATCTTTGAGAGGCGGTATCTAAAGAAAACAGCCTCTACCCTCAAAGATCTTCACCCACAGGCCATGCCCTCTTTACACTGATACCATCAGGAAGGAGATACAGGAGCCTGAAGTCAAATGCCCAGCCCCACAAGGACAGCTTCTTCCCCTTCGCCATCAGATTTCAGAATGGGAGTGCGGTAGAACAGAGGGACCTGGGAATACAGATACATAATTCCCTGAAAGTGGTGTCATGGGGGCTAGGGTTGTAAAGAGACCTTTTGACATATTGGCCTTGTTATGGAGTCCCGAGGACCCCAAAAACCAGCAGTAATGGATCTGCACCACAACACAGGGTTACTTAAACAAAAGGAGTTTTTAATTATAATTGAACAAGAAAACAGAATTAAACTTTAACTTATTATTTAACCTACTTACTTTACCTGCCTAACCTACTTAATCTCCCCCTCTAATCTAAGCGCAGGTGTGTGTAATGTATTTTTAAGATTAGAAAAGTTCTTTGGATCACAGTCCAATCTCACTGGTTGCAGACCATTCTTGTACTGTGCACAGAAGTTAGCGTTAACAAAGTTCACCAGTCTTCGGTGCTTAACAGGCAAATGGTTACCACTCAGGAAGGTTCTTACTCATTGTCAGAGAGAGATTCCTTTTCCAGGACATCCATAACTGGTTCCTTCTCAATCAGTCTTGCTGACAAAACTTGTCCCCTTCAGGGTTCTCCAGATGATCCTCTTACTTTCAGGTCACCTTTCAGACCACCAGTCTTCTCCTTTGACCAGGCAGCCTTCTAAAGTTTGCCAGCTTTGTCCCTCTGGAACTGATTTCAGTGTCTCTCCTCTCTGTTTTCACTCCCTCCCTCTCTGAGACCAAAGTTGTTCTCCCTCTTCCTGCAAAGATCACATGCTCTCCCAGGCCAGCTGTATTTGCAACTTGGTTGCACTTTCTGCAAAAGTCCTGCAAATATTGTGTTTTAAAATATGTGTGTGCAAGCTGCTCCAGCAATTCCTCCCAAACCACCTCAAAATACTCTGTGGCAGCTTTCTTAAATCAAAGTATTGAGTACAGGAGTTGGGATGTTATGATAAAGTTGTATAAAGACATTGGTGAGGCAAAATTTGGAGTATTGTGTGCATTTTTGACCACCGAACTACAGGAAAGGTATCAAAAAAATAGAAAGAGAAGATTTACTAGGATATTGCCCGGACTCCAGGAACTGAGTTACAGGGAAAGGTTAAATAGGCTAAGACTTTATTCCTTGGAGCATAGAAGAACGAGGGGAAATTTGATAGAGGTGTTTAAAATTATGAGGGGGAGAGACAGATTAAATGTAGATAGGCTTTTTCCATTGAGCGTAGGTGAGATACAAACCCCCTCCATAAATCTTCGTCCGCGAAGCCAAGCCAAAGAGGTGAGATACAAACCAGTGGACATGAGTTAAGAGTGAAAGGGGAATAGTTTAGGGGGAAACATGAGAGGAAAGTTCTTCACACAGAGAGTGGAAGGGGTGTGGAATGAGCTGCCATCTGAAATGGTGAATGCAGGCTCAATTTTAGCAATTAAGAAGAATTTGGACAGGTACATGGATGGGAGATGTAGGGAAGGCAATGGTCAGTGGGTCTAGGCAAAAAAAATGGTTCAGCACAGACTAGAAGGGCCGAAGAGGCCCATTTCCGTGCAGTAATGTCCTATGGGTTCTATTACAATGAGAACCACTAACTTACTTTTTCTTATTTTTATCCTAATTTATTTATTTTTAAATGTAATTTATAGCAACATTTGCTCTGTGATGCTACTGCAGAACAATGAATTTTGTGACATGCTCATGGTAATAAATTCTGATTCTGATTCCTCGAGCAGAAGAGAGCACAGAAAAGCCTTTCGGCCCACCATTCTGTGCCGACCTATTTAAACCTATTCTAGCATCAGTCTAAACCTTCACCTCCTCACACCCATAACTCTTCATTTTCCATACATCCATGTGTCTGTCGACGAGTCTTTTAAACATTTCAATTGTACCAGCCTCCACCACCACCCCTGGAAATGCATTCCAGGCACTTACTACTCTCCGTGTTAAAAAAACTTATCAATGCTCTTATAATCTTGTAGACCTTTATTAAGTAATTTCTCACTATCCTATCCACCTGCCCAACAACCTGACTTCACTGGGCAGAGCTCTTTCCTCTGAACCCAGATGCTTCAATTTCAAGCCCTCATTCAGAGACATGAGCATAAAACCTAGGCCCTCCAGTGAAGCTTTCAGGTTTAAGATTATTCTCTTGGTTACAAGTTCAATAAAGAAAGAGATGGGATTTGTGCCATTCACTTATTGTCATCAAAAATACATTCCAAGAGGTGCTTTCAATTGAAGGTTGAGTGTTGGGTTAGAAGACCAGGGGATATTGGAAGATTTTTGACCTGAAACACTTAGTCTGTTTTTCTCCCCACAGCTGCTGCCTGACCTATTGAGTGTTTACAACACATTATTTCAGACTGTGAGTGTCTGTGAGGTGATGCATTTTGGAAGGACAAACCAGAGGGCCAAGTACGGGGTTAATGGTCAGTTACTTGAGAGTGCGGATGAACAGAGGGACCTTGGGGTGCAAATCCAAAGATCTCTCAAGGTTCCCACGCAGGTTGAGAGGACAGTTAAGAAGGCCTGTGGTAAGCTGGGCTTCATTAATCATGAGGTGATGTTACAGCTCTACAAATCTCTGGTGAGACCACACTTAGAGTATTGTGTTCACCTCATTATAGGAAGGATGAGGAAGCTGTGGAGAAGGGGCAGAGGAGATTTACCAGGACGTTGCCTGGATTTGGAAACAAGTTTTATAAGGCAAGGTTAGCAGAGCTGGGACTTTTCTCTTTGGAGCGTAGAAGGATAGAGGTCTACAAAATTATGAGACGCATAGATAGGGTTGTCGGCCAGCACCTGTTTCCCAGGGCGGGATCTGCAAACACCAGAGGACACATGTACAAAGTGAAAGGAGGGAAGTTTAGGGGAGATATCAGGGGTAAGTTTTTTACATAGAGTTGTGAGTGCATGGAATGCATTGCCAGGGATGGTGGTGGAGGCTGAAACATTGGGGGGATTTAAGAGACTCTTAGGCATGTGGATGAAGGGAAAATAAAGGGTAATGGGGTAGGGAGGGTTTGGTACTTTTTTTTAAAGGAAGGAATATATGGGTCAGCACAACATTGAGGGCCAAAGGGCCTGAACTGTGCTCTATTATGTGTTATATCTGAAGTCTTTGAAAAAAAATTCCTTATTCTTCCAAGAGCAGTGGTGTTTCACACCAAAGATACCAGCTTACCGACCTGAAGTGACAAGATGATACCATAATTTATTCTTATTGTTACAGTAACCTAGAATTACATTGCATTTGTACATTGTACTTATGTATATGACAATAACCTCTCATTTCGTATCTCTAATAACATAGCACTTGCTTGAAATGTACTCCATCCATTGACCTCTTGGTCAGAAGGGAGTGGGTTCCAGCTCCTTTCCAGAGACCTGCACACAACACACTGTCATGGATGAGTGATCACTGCCAACTGCTGGGGCCTCTGGAATGGGAACCTTGGCTGTGCTGCAGAACACAAGAAAATAGCATTTTTTGGAACAGTATATGTTGAATTTTGAAATTTATCAATTTTGTTTCTCTTCACATGAATCAAAATACTGTGTTGGAGGCTGGTTAGCGAGTAGATATCTTGTACATAATGCAACAAGTAAGGATGGTGTGTTAGGGTAGTGGTTAGCGCAACGCTATTGTTGTTGTTGTTGGTCCTTCATAGTCGAAGATGACCATGGCTTCAAAGCGTGGGGTTTGAAGTCATGACTTGCGCTCGACTTGGATTAAAGTGAGGGAGAGTTGTGCAGGTCGTCAGCCTCACTCTCTCGCCCCGGCCTATCTGGCTCTTAGCGCTCCACAACACATTGCTGAGAATCGCCTTTCTGCCCGTTGAACCAGTCATGATTTCTTCCGCACATTACGCCGAACCCAGGCTTCACACATGAGGTAGACGAGCCCTGAGGGATGTGGGTCCACGGCAGTTCTTGCAGCGTGCTCGCAAGCCTCCCCACCCATTGTTGGGCATCCTCATTCGCCTTTGCAGCCGTTGGAAGATGTCTCCTCTTCCGCCTGCTCTGCTGTCGGGATGATCACCTCGTGGTGTGGTAATGACACCACCCCCTCACTTGTTTTCGCCGGCTAGCTGAAGCGGTTTCCAGGGGGTGGCATGAGGAGATTTAGGAGATGAGTGAGGTCCAGTGATGCCTACCATCCCCACCTTAGTGAGGCGCAGCTATCAGCACCAAAGCTACTCCCTCTCAGAGCTCCCTACACTCCAGCGCAATGCTATTAGAGCAGTTAGTACAACACTATTACCCCAGTTAAAATCTGTCACAGTCTGTAAGGAGTTTGTATGTTCTCCCTGTGTCTGTGTGGGTTTCTTCCAGGTGTTCCATTTTCCTCCCACCCTCCAAAACATACGTGCTTTGTTGGTTATTTGGTGTATTTGGGAAGAACGGGCTCATGGGCAGGAAGGGTCTGTAACCGTGCTGTCTGATTAAATTCAACAAGTAATAGAAGAAGATCAGTTGGGACCGAGTAAAGGCAGCATAATTTTAGAGTTCATAGCAGCAGGGAATAAACTATCCTTGAATCTGGTGGTACGTGAATCTTCTTCCTGGAGTAAAATACGAAATTCTGCAGAGACCGTGGTTGAAGGAAAAACTCAACGCTGGAGAAACTCAGCAGGTCAAACAGTGTCCTTTATACAGCAAAGATAAAGATGCATAACCAACATTTTGGGCTTGAGCCCCTTCACCAAAGGCCCTTCCTGAAGGGAGGAGAGATGATACAAGTCTCACAATATGTTGCCTGCCAAGGCAGGGGATCAGTTTTCCTGTCATTTGTCTTTGCTTATTGTCTAATTCCAGGTTCATCGCAGTAGTCTTGGCACAGAAGGGGCGCGGGGTCCGTTCAGAGAGGTGGCGATTTGTCTTCTCTTGCTTGGCTTGGACTTCGTCAGAGGAATGAGGCTGGGTGTTGGCTGTCTTCTCACATCTGTCTGTGCCTTACTGCTCAACTTGAGGGGCTGCCACGCCATTCGATGGCTGTGAGTATTATTGTGTGCCCACGTGTGCGATGCACACGTCATGTGTGAATGTAATGTAGAAATCAACTGCGTGTATTGTATGTGGACATATGTGTGTAGAGCTCATCGAAAGAATCAAAGACTTGTTGATCCAAACCAAGGCTTTTATTAGCAAAAGACAGGAGCTCTTCACAGGTGGCCGACCAGTCCGGAATGATCCGACCTGGCTAGGGACACAACCCTTTAAGGCCCAGACAATAGGCGTGGCTTAGCTCTCAGCCAATCGCTGTAAGCACAGTCTAGATACAGTAACTATATACACTATGTACATTGGTGATAGATCTGTACTATCACAATGTGTATGATATAAGTATGAGTTTTTATTGTCAAACACACAAGTACAATGTACATCTGCATGGAAATTCCTACTTGTTGCAGCCACCCAGGTACATAAAATTCTCTCTCTCGCTCTCTCATTCAAAGAAAACCACATAACCCCCTTAGAACAGCCAACTGCACTCAGACAGACTGTGGCACCGGACCCAATCTTCTGAGTCTGAGTCCAAAACAATAATCCATTACTCCACAGCAGATCCAATTAGCATCTACTTGTGAAGTCTCTATAGGCATCTTCAAAGTCTGTGCAAAGGCACTTGGAGCCTGAACTGTCTGACTTGAGCAGAGCTCTGGCATTTGAAATTGTGAAATTGTGAAATGTTTGTGTTTGTGACTTACACTAAAAAAACCCCACAATTTATCTCCTTTAAAACATATTTATATACAATATAAAATATACATTATGCCTCCCAAAATGCAGCACCTCAAATTTCTCTGATTATGTTGTTCCCTGTTGTATTGATTAATAACAATGACTCCGAGTTTGGAATGAGTAACTACTAAAGATGAACAACTGATGGTTATTACTTCAGACTGAACCGTGTACGTTTTGATTTGCACACAGCGCTTTGGCAAAAACCGGACCTTCAATCCCTTTCAATCAGACCCAGAACTGCAAGCACTTAGAGGGGCTGATCTCTGCCCAGCAGCAGCTGTGTCGAAGCAACCTGGACCTCATGCAGAGCATCGTTCAGGCAGCCCGAGAGGTCCAAAAGACCTGCCGGAAAACCTTCTCCGACATGAGGTGGAACTGCTCTTCCATTGGACTGGCTCCTTACTTCCCACCAGACCTGGAGAGAGGTAAGCATTGTTCCAGGTACATTAAATGGAGGACTTCATGGAGTCTTGTAGAACTGAAGTAGGCCATTCAGCCCTTCTACACCATGTTGCCATTAACATCAATCTTATACTGGTCCTATTTTAGTTAATTCTCCCCTGATTCTACCACTTACCAATAAATTTATAGGAGTTTACAACAGCCAATTAATCCACTGACCCGCATGTCTTGGGATGTAGAAAGAAGCCAGGGCACCCAAGGAGGGAGACCATGGAAACTCATCTCAGGACACATGCGCTGTTTTAGGACATGTTCCCATGGTCACATCTTATTTTTTTTGACCATCTCATGAGAAAGTATTGTATGGAACAGGCTTTGGAGGCAGTGCAGAGAGGTTCACCAGGTTAATGTTGGAAATGACAGGGTTATGTGATGAGGAAAGGTTGAGTATCCTGGGACTATACTTACTGCATTTTACGTCAGTAAGAACACAAAACGCTGGAGAAACTCAGCAGGTCAAACAGTGTCCTTTATAGAGCAAAGGTGAAGATACATCACCAACATTTTGGCCTGGAGCCCTTCAACAAGGTGTGGGGGAATATGAGAGATGTCCATACAACAAGAAAGGGGGAAAAGGGGGAGGTTGCAAAGGCAGGAGATAATAGGTGGAGAAAGGAGGGAGGGGACAGTAGCGATCAGGGGGAGGAGAGATGGCTGGGTTGGTGGAGGGGGAAGGGAGGGGAGAACTGGAAAGACTGGAAAGGGGGAGGGGGGAAAGAAAAGGCGAGCAAGCTTAGCAGAAAGCAGAGAATGCCATCTGATGCCAGATGGAAAATAAGGTGTAGTTCCTCCAATCTGCAGGTGGTCAGAGTGGGATAGTACACAAGGCCATGGGCAGACACATGAGTGCGGGAGTGTGACTCGGAATTGAAATGGTTGGCCACTGGAAGGTTTCTGTGGTGGCAGAGGGAGCGGAGGTGCTGAGCGAAGCGATCTCCCAGTCTGTGACCGGTCCACAAAGGGAGCACCTATCTACGTCAGTGGCGAGCAAACCATTGGAGAGGATCCTTAGGGTTTAGGATTTACAAGCATTTAGAGAGACTCAGCCTTCTCAGAGACAGTCAGCATGGCTTTGTGAGGGGCATTGATAGGGTGGACACCCAGCAACTTTTTCCCAGGAAGACACTAGCAAATACTAGAGGTGGAGGGGAGAAAGGTTTAGGGCTGTTACCGTGCTGTATGTCTAAATTTAAAATAAAACTTTAAAAGTTAAAAATGCCTTGCTGAAGTCCATATATGGAGCATCCATAGCTCTGCCCTCATCAACCATCAGATTTGTGAAACATGAGCTGCCACTTGTAAAACCGTGCTGATTATTCCTGATCAGCCCTTGTCCTTTCAAGTGTATGTACATTTTCTCCCTCAGAATGCTCTCTGGCAGTTATTAAGCTCACTAGCCTACAGTTGCCGGGTAAAACACAGGATTCTGTTGACACCGTAGTTAAGTGAAAATACACACAAATGCTGGAGAAACTCAGCAGGTCAAACAGTGCCTTTATGTAGCAAAGGTGAAGATCCATCACCAACGTTTTGGGCTGGAGCCCTTCATCAAGGTGTGGGGGAACATGAGAGATGTCCAAACAAAAGTGGGGGGAGGTGGTGAGGGTGGGAGATGATAGGTGGGGTAGGGGGAGGACCACAGGAAGTGGGGGAGGAGTCTAGGCTGGGTGGAGATAGAAAGGAAGTAGGAACTGGCATAGTTAAAGGTGGAGGGGAGGGTTTTTTTAACTAGGGGAGGAAAGATGGAGTCACGATAGGGTAAGAGTTCCGTGGGGCAAGAGCAAATAGAGACAATGGGTCTGCCCGGATGGTTAGGTGTATGTATCTTGGGTAGAAGGTAGAAACTGGCAGTGCGAGGATGGGAGGCAATGAGGTTGGTGGCCATGGTGGGGGTGGGGGGGGGGGGAGGTGCCCAGAGTCGATGAAGTGAGAAATGGTGTTGGAAACGGCTTGATGGGTGATGGTGGGGTCCTGTGGGAGGGGTTGATAGGAGGAGGTGTCTGAGAGCTGCCGACTGGCCTCAACAAGGTAGAGGTCAGTGCGCCAGCCTACATCAGCTCTGCCCTTGTCTGAGGGTTTGATAGTGGGGTTAGGGTTGTTGCGGAAAGAGTGGAGGGCAGAGCATTCTGAGGAGGTGAGGTTGGAGTAGGGAGGGGGGGGGTAGTGAAGTTGAGACAGTTGATGTCCTGGCAGCAGTTAAGCATTTCCCTGCAGCTCTTCTTGAGTAGAGGTACGACATTCGCCACCTCCAGTCTTCTGGTACCTCACCTGTACTCGATGGCAACTCTCAGCCAGGGCCCCTGCATTTTAGCTTCACACAGTGTCCTCGGATATATCTGCTCAAGCCCAGATTTGTCCATCTTCATACACACCAGGACCTTCAGCACTTCCTCAACCACAATTAGAGCCAGTATCAGAACAAGTCTAATCGAGGGGGCATTAGGGTGACTGTGGGGGTGAGGGCCCAAACTGACGTCAAGAACTCACTCAGCGGGGGGCGGGGGGAGCAGGTGCCATACCTACCATGAACCTCCTCTGTGCGCCGCCATTACGTTTCCCCCTTCCTTCGATGTAACGGACAAACTTGCAGGCTTATAGTGCTTGGAGACAAACCAACGTAATTTTGGTGACGCTCCCCTCTGATGGCATCACTCAGTGCGGTCCGCAACTCCCTAGTGACACTGGCGGGGGGGGTGGGGGGTGGTGGGAACAATAACTAATTTTGGGGGAGGGGTATGGCCTGCGAATATGCCCTCCTCCCCATGATGCTGAACCTGACCACAATACTGAATGTTCCCAAGACACTACTACTGACTGCCCTGTTCCCCAGACCTCATGCTTTTCTCCATAGTAAAAACAAAATAGATGAGAAGGAGTCATTGAGGACCGTTCCCCATCTCATGTGGCTCCACACAGAGTTGACCGCATTGATTTCCAAGGGGTCCCATTGTTTTCTATGGTTAGCCTTTTACCTTTTATGTACTTGTGCTTACCTTCAATGTTATCTCCAGGAGCTATCTCCTCTCCCCTTTTGCCCTCCTGATTTCCTTATTTAGGTTGCTCCTCAGTTCCTGAAACTCCTCCACATATGCCCTTGATCCCAGCTACTTATACCTGCCTCGTGCTTCCTTCTAGCTCTTGACCAGAACCTGAATTCCAAGTTTCCCTGCGCTTGCAAGTCTAACCCTTCCGACTAGCAGGAACGTGCATGCCCTGGACTCTTGCCAGCAGTTTTTTAAAAAATCTCATTTTCCTAATGTTCCCCTTCCTTAAACAACCTGTTCCAATCAATGTGAGTGAGTTCCTGTCTTGTGCCTTCAAAGTTGGCCTTGCCCCAATTCCAAATTTTAACTTGTCTCCCTCCATAACTATCTTAGACCTAATAAAACAATGATCGCTGGTCCCCAAAGGCTCATCCACACACTTTTCATCCATTTGTCCTTCCCAATTTCCCAAGACTAGATCAAGCATTACCCTCTCCCTTATGGGACCCTCCACATCTTGCTGGAGGAAACTTTCCTGAGTACTTCTGACAAACTTCACCTCGTCTGAACCTTTTGCAATCTGACTTTCCCAGTCAATATTTGGAAAGTTAAAAATCCCTCACAAATGACAGTCATATTTGACTTACAGCTGGGAGCAATCTCCTATATTTGTTCCTCTAATTCCCATTGACTATGACTAATAGTGGGGAATTAAGAGCCATGGGGAACAGGCGGGTTCGTGGAGCTGAGCCAAGGGCCGGATCAGCCATGATCTTATTGAATGGCGGTGCAGGCCCGATGGCACAGATGGCCAACACCTGCTCCTTATAGAACCATAGAACACTACAGCACAGAAGCAGGCCCTTTGGTCCTTCTAGACTGTGCCAAACTATTTTTCTGCCTAGTCTCACTGGCCCGAACCATATCTCTCTTTACCCCTCCCATCAATGTACCTTTCCAAATTTTTCTTAAATGTCCAAAATGAACCTGCTTTTACCAATTCTGCATGAAGAAGCACCCCCATAATATTCCCTTTAAACTTTTTCCCTTTCACCCTGAACCCATGTAATAAACCCATGTTTATTTCATCCAACCTCAGTGGAAAAAGCCTGCTTGCATTTACTCTATCTATGCCCGTATATGTTTTTCATGCAATTGTTGTTGCAATGTTAACTCAGAGCATCAGGTATAAATCTTGTGAATTCAAACTTGGCTTTTAAAATTTAACAATAAAATCCCAGTTTTAAAACTTTGCATTTGGCGATGGAAACACTCATCACCTCTGCACAGGACAAGAGAAAAAAACTAGAGCCATCATGGGCATCAGGTCTCCATGCCATTGAGGACATCTACAAGAGTTTTGGGCCTCCAATCTTAGAAAGGATGTGATGTTGTTGGAGAAGGTGCAGAAGAGATTTACTAGGATGATTCCGGAATGCAAGGATTAACGTAGGGGGAGCGTTTGGCGGCTCTCGGGCAGTATTCATTGGGGTATAGGAGAATGAGAGGAGATCTCATAGAGGCTTTTCGTATTTTGAAAGGTTTAGATAGGGTGGATGCGGGTAAGATGTTTCCCTTGGTGGGTGAATCGAGGACAAGGGGTCATAGTCTGAAAATTGGAGTCTGAATATAAAACAGAGATTAGGAAGAACTTCTTTTGCCAGAGGGTCGTGGATCTGTGGAACTCACTGCTGCAATACAGCAGTGGAAGCCAGATCACTGGGAGTATTTAAACAAGAAATAGACAAGTATCTCATTAGTGAGGGCATCAAGGGATATGGGGAAAAGGCCGGAAACTGGAACTAGTATAGAGTAGCTTAGCGTAGATTTACGGAACTGACTTGATGGGCCGAGTGGCCTGGTTCTGTTCCTTTGCCTTGTGATCTTGTGAAGAGGCGGTGTCTCAAGAAAGCAGCCTCTATCCTCAAAGTCCATCACCACCACCCAGGCTATCCCCCTTCACTCTGCTACTATCAGGAAGGAAGTTCAGGAGCCTGAAGACGAACACCCAGCTTCTTCCCCTCTGCCTTCTGATTCCTGAACGGGCGATGAACCACAGGCACCCCCTCACTTTCTCTTCTTTTTGCACTGATATTTAGTCTTAAATGTAATTTTATAGCAATGTTTGTTCCTGTGATGCTGTTACAGATCAAGGAATTTCATGGCACGTTCATGGCAATACATAGATTCTGCTTCCACATTGTCATTCCAGGTACCAGGGAGTCTGCGTTCGTTCACGCCTTGTCCGCTGCTGCAATCAGCCACACGATAGCCAGAGCCTGTACGTCAGGTGACCTTCCTGGCTGCTCCTGTGGGGCTGTGGTGTCCGAGCCCGCAGGGCCTGGATTCCGATGGGGCGGCTGCAATGATAACCTGAACTATGGAATCCTGCTGGGTTCCAAGTTTTCTGATTCTCCAATGAAAATGAAGAAGTCCAGATCGCAAGCGAACAAACTGATGAATCTGCACAACAGTGAGGTTGGGCGTCAGGTAAATAATGGTGCCGAGAGTTATTGATTGGGGATCAATCCATTCATTGGGATTTGGGATTTACACTAAGACTGAGTGCTCTAACTGGTGTATTTGGGTGGCGCGGGCTCTGAGCTGGAAGGGCCTGTGACCATGCTAAGTTAAACAAGAACATAGAACATTAATGCCATCCGGTTGGAGAGCGGATGGCATCCTTTGGCTCTCGATGTTGGGCTAACCCATGTATACCTATCAAAAAAAACCTAAACGTTCCTGATGGACCACCATTAATTCACAAAAGCCTGAGTAGTGAAACAATCAGGCTTTTAATAGCTAAAGACTGGATCATCATCGAACAGCCGTCCACCTCCTTGACTGATTAGAGCAAAAGGAAAGGGGTAGCCTGCAAGGGACTATGGGTAGGATCGGTCTCGGGAGGTGTGTCCAGTCGATAGCAGCCAATCAAGGTGTAACAGTGACTTACCAACCTCCCTACCTCATAACCCTCTATTCTTCTTCCATCGATGTGCCTGTCTAAGGGTCTCTTAAATACCCCTATTGTTCCAGCCATGGGAACGCATTCCAGGCACCCACCACTCTCTGTAAAGAAACCTTACCCCTGATATCTCCCCCTAAGTTTTCCTCCCCTCACTTTGCACAGATGTCCTCCAGTGTTTGCTCTTCCTGCCCTGGGGAAAAAGAGTTGATTGTCTGTGCCTCTCATAATCTTGTAGACTTCTGTTAAGTCACCCCTCATTCTTCTATGCGCCAAGGAGAAAAGCCCGAGATCTGCTAACCTTGCCTCATACGACACGTTCTCCAATCCAAGCAACATCCTGGTAAATCTCCTCTGCACCCTCTCCATAGCTTCCACATCTTTCTTGTACTGAGGTGACCAAAACCGAACACAATACTCTGAGTGCGGTCTCACCAGAAATTTATAGAGCTACAACATCACCTCATGACTCCTGAACTCAATCTGGCGATTAATGAAGTCCAGCATCCCATAGTCTTTCTTAACCATCCTATCAACCTGTGCGATGACCTCAAGAGATCAATGAATTTGAACCACAAGGTCCCTCTGTCCTTCCACACTGTTAAATATCCGACCATTACCATGTACACCACCTTCAGGTTTGACCTTCAAAAATGCATCAGCTCATACTTATCCAAATTGAACTCCATCTGCCACTTTTCTCCCCAACTCTGCATCCTGTCTACTCCCTGTTATAACGTTTGACACTATCCACAACACCTTCAACCTTCTGGAGGTGCTCTCATCTCCAAACCTACTGGCCCATCTCTTTGTTCGTCATTGATAAAAGTCACAAAGGGAGCCCAGAACAGATCCCTATGGAATTCCCCTCATCACTGACCTCCAAGCAGAATGTTTCACATCGACTACTAAAGGGTAACTAACTGTTTCAGGTCTTTTCTGTTTATGGATGCTGCACGACCCGCAGAGTTTCTCCAGCATGTTTGCGAATGACACTCGAGTTCAGTGGCTTGTTGACTTCATTCAGTTGCTCCACTGCCAACCCTGAAGAGGTTCTCCTCCTCTCTCTGAAGGGAGTTCTGTGAGAGTCTCTCTCAATGCTCCCCCCTATGTTATCCCTTCTGCTCTTTACCACTGACTTCCTACGGATGCTGTGTGACCTGCCTGAGTTTCTCCAGCACATTTGTCCGTTACTGTGCTGTATCTCTGAATTAAATTAAAATTATTTGGGAGGTGAATGGTGCAAGGTTCTGGATTGGAACTCTTATCAAGTCTTGAGGAAGGGTTCTGACCTATAGTCACAGTTGTTTTTGTCTCACGGACTCTGCTCAACCCTCAGAGCACCTCCAGCAGATTGGATGTCACTCTGGAGTCCAGCGTCTGTTGTCTCTTCAGTTTGCACCGACTAGTTGCTCAGTTGAGTCGAAGTCCCCAGCCAGTTTGAGGGAACGATAATGAGTTTATTGTCATACACATTATACAATGTACATATGCACCGACCTACAGCTGAACAGGTGCTTGGCACGCTTGGCAGAGTGGTTAGCGCCATGCCCTTACAGCGCCAGCGATCGGGACCGGGCTTCGAATCTCACGCTGTCTGTAAGGGGTTGGTACATTCTCCTCGTGTCTGTGTGGGCTTTCCTCGGGGGCTCCGGTTTCCTCCCACCGTTCCAAACATACCAGGGGTGTAGGTTAATTGGGTGTAAATTAGGCGGCACGGACTCATGGGCCAAAATGGCCTGTTACCATGCTGTTTGCTTAAATTTTTTTTAAAATTAAAGCTACAAGAATAAACTAATGTAATTAAATTCAAAAGTACACTAAATATATGATAGATAGTATTCATAATTATTCCATTGCAACAGTGCAGACAGTCCTTTTGTGGTGTCAGAGCGGTCCCTGATTAGCGTAACGAGAGCCTGGTAGCTGTTGGAAAGTAACTGTATGAACCTGGTCTGCGGAGTTCCGTGCCTTCTGCCAAAGGGCCTGTGCTGTGTTATACTGTTCTATAGTATGTTCTTGCGGCTAGAAAACAAGGTTCTATCCTGCTGTTGTCAGACTTGTTGGTGAACCTCTCACTGGATTTGGATTTGAACTGTACGATTCTCTATAGCAGCCAATCTTTTTTCAGCTATGACCCCTCCCCCCACCCCGCCCTCAGGACTCTGCTCAAAGGTTATTCTCCCCCCTGCATCTACCTCCTAACATTTTATAACCCACCCCTCCCCGCCCAACGATTTTGCAGGGGAACAACTCTTTGGACTTTCCGCCTGGACGCTCTCCAACCGGATGGCATTAACGTTGACTTCCCTGGTATTCTGCTAGCCCACTCCCCGTTCTCCCTCCCTTCCCTTTCCCTCTATCTTCTTTCCTCCAGCTCTCCGCCCCCCCTTCCCTCTCAGTTCACAGATCCATCCCCTCTCCCCTGCCCCTCCCATTTAGTTCGGGCGCCTGCCTACATTTTGTGACAGAGGTGACTTAAGAGGGGGTATATAAAATTATGAGGGGTTAGAAAGGGTGCACAGCCCAGCACATTTCTTTTCCCCCCCCAGAGGATATCCGATTAAGGTGAGAGGAGATGTCAGAGGTAAGTCTTTTACACAGAGATGGTGGGCGTCTGGAATGCATTGCTGGGGGTGGTGGTGGAGGCTGGTACAATAGGGGCATTTAAAATATTCTTAAACAGGTACATGGATGTAAGAAAAATGGATGTGAGGTAGGGAAGGGTCAGATTGTTGTGGAATGGTCACGTAGATTGTGAGCTGAAGGGCCTGTCCTGTGCTCTATGTTCTCTGCACACCTTGTAGGCTCTGAAGGCATCGGTGGAAGTGAAGTGCAAATGTCATGGAGTGTCGGGCTCGTGCTCGGTGAAGACCTGCTGGAAGGGCTTGCAAGACCTCAGCAGCATTGCTCGGGACCTCAAGCTGAAGTACCTGTCGGCCACCAGGGTGGTGCACCGGCCAGTTGGCACACGAAAGCAACTGGTGCCGAAGGACATCGACATCAGGCCCATCCTGGAGAACGAGCTGGTGTACCTGCAGAGCTCCCCCGACTTCTGCTCGAAGAATGTGAAGCTGGGGTCCAATGGGACTCAAGAGAGGTAAGATACTCATGGGGAACATTGAACAGTGCAACACAGTGCAGGGCCTTCAGCCCACGACATTATGCCGACCTACTCCACCTCAATCTAATCCTTCCTTCCTTGGTCCATAACCCTCCACTTTTCTCTCTAGGCAGCACGGTTAGTGCAGCAATTAGCATGACGCTATTACAGTGCCACCCACCTGTGGGTTTGAATCTGGGGATGGGGGTCTGTAAGGAGTTAGCACGTTCTCCCCATGACCTGCATAGACTTTCTCCGGGTGCTCCAGTTTCCTCCCACATTCCAATGAAGTAGGGGTTGGTAGGTTAATTGGTCACATGGATGTAATTGGGCAGCGTGGGCTCGTGGGCCGAAATGGCCTACTAACCATGCCGTATGTCTAAATATTTTCAAAAATTAAATTTAAAGAGAGTAAAGTTTCCAGTGGGTAACTGAAGTTCAAGTTTATTATCATCTGATTGTGCATTATATAACTTGATGAACAGCGGTGCACACTGGAAAACACGCAATACATCGCACACAAATCAAAATAAATAAATATTTGAGAGGATTTAGTTATAGGATACCGTTCATCACTCTCACAGCCTGTGGAAAGAAGCTATTTCCTAGCCTAGCCGTCCTGATGTTGATGCTCCAGTACTTCCTTCCTGATGGCAGTGGGTCAAAGATCCTGTGTGGTGGATGATAGGGGTCTTCTTTATCTCAGGATTAGCCATGGTCTTAATGCTTGGTGAATCAGGCTCGACGGATATTGTGCATGACCACTGTGGCAATCACCCATGTCCTTAATGACGTGGATATTAATAACTCAGACAAACAACCCCGATGTCTTAAATAAACAGCTGGATCAGAGTGGTGCAATGCCATTACAGCGCCAGTGACCCAGAATCGAATTTGGTGCTGTCTATAAGGAGATCTCTCTGTGTCCATGTGGGTTTCCTCTGGGCGCTCGGGTTTTCTTCCACATTCCAAAGACGTACGGGGTAGAGGTTGTAAATGAAAGGCCTCTTACCATGCTGGATATCGGCGTGGGAACTGGCCATTCAGCCCAACTTGTCTGTGCTAGCCAGTCCTATTCGCCTACAACCAATCTGCTGGAGGATCTCAGTGAGTCCAAAGCAGTATCAGTGGGAATAAAGCGATTGGTCACCTTTCAGGCCAGAGGCCTTCGTCATGACCCTAAACGTCAGCCATTTTTTTCCCTGCCACTGACGCTGTTTGACCTGCTGAGACCCTCTGGCCTCTGCCCGTTACCTGCTGTTCCCGACAAAGGCTACAGCCCAAAACGTTGACTGTCTCCTGCCTTCCACAGATGCTGCCTGACCTGCGGAATCCCTCCAGTGCTTTATGAGTTGCTCCACTCGCCCATCATCTGCAGTCTCTCGTGTTTACCTGAGCTCCTCCAGTAGATTCAGTCGGCCTGCTTTTTATCCAGAACCCTGACCAAGGGCCTACTCCCCAAATGCCGCATGCCTTCTACTTTCTATAGAAGCCGTGTGTCCTCTGAGTTTCTCCTGCACCTTTTCATATTCAAGATTATTTTATTGTCATGTATTAAAACCAAAAAAGTAATATTACATGAAACTTTTTTCAGTCTACTGTAAGGCACTGGGCAGAAATGGCCCCTTACAGTCAGAGAAAGGGAGTCCCCTCCATCAGTAGATCTTCATCTGGTGCAGCACCACCTTGAAGGCAGCTCTCAATAAAAACAAAAGTTGAATGGAGAAGGCCTGTGAGGCGGATCCAGCACTGCTTTCTTACTGAGCAGCGTCAGGAGCCGTCTTCCGGAGGTGAGGGGCGAGTGGGGCAGAGAGAGAGAGAGAGAGAGAGAGAGAGAGAGAGGATTTAACAATTAGTCCTATTAGCAAGTCTTTGACACCAGTAGCAACATCACAATGGGTCTAATGCCTAATTACTCTTTGGAAGTAAAGTATTAATTAGAGCTTTTCATCAGGAAAACCAGAGATTAACAAGAGTCTTCGCCAAGTGTTAATGATATCCTGTTACTTTTGTCAGAGGGAAAAATGTGTGAGAAGCACAAAAGCTGAGGAAGACAAAAGAAATGTTGTAGGAAACTCTCAGATCTTTCACTGCTCCACTAACCTTCACAACAGTTCACTTCATCTTGGAGTCCTACGCAGACTGGAAATAGGCTCTTTGCCCAAACTTGTCCACGTCAACCAAAATGTCCCTCCCGCCCTAGTCCCACCTGCCTGCGTTTGGCCCAACCCCATCCAAACGGTGCAATAATACTGACCTCAACCACCTCGTCCGCCAGGTTCCTGTTAAATTTCTCCCCTTCATCTTAAACCTATGGTCCTCTATTGACCAATTCCCCTACTCTGGGCAAAAGACTGCCATGATTTTGGACCCCTCTAGGAAATTTCCCCTCACCCTCCTGTGCTCCATGGAATAAATCCCCTGCCCACTCAACCTGCCCCTGTAGGTGTAGCTCACCACCCCCACCCCACCCCCACCCCCGCCGCCGCGCCCAACCCGAGTCCTGGAAACATCCTCGTGAATCCTCTCTGCACCCTCTCCTGCTTGACAACAACTTTCCTGCAGGACAGTGACCAAAGCTGAGCATAATGCTCCCAAATGAGGTCTTGTGTGTGAGTGCAGTGGGGAAGCAACCTTCAAGGCCTTCTGGAGCCCAGCCCTTACATAGAGGAACTCGCATCACACTGATTTAAGCATGGACATGTACTTCTGGTCTGTACCGCAGAGAAGGACCCGTGATGCTATCTTTGCCGCAGCTGCTCCACTGACTGTGCGTAACAAGCGGAGCCGGTTGGCCGCTACAAATATGTGTGCCGTCACAGTCTCACGAACCAGATTATCTCTCCCGAGAGTGGTCCCCCTAGGCACTTTTAGACAGCTGCTGAGAAGGAGAACATTTGCGCAGATTTTCTGCTCCACTGGAAGAAGGCCATTTCATGTCAGGCCTCCGCCTGGAGGCTGGCTACAAGCGTGAAGAGAAAACATTAAACCTACCTTTCACAGAGCCACCCTAAAAGGCTGATCCTGCACTGCATTCACACCGAGCGGCGCCTTGTTGCGGCCTCTGGAGCCGTTGGAGGTGGGGCGACTGGTGCCGTAGCACCACCCGTCATAAATACACGGCAGAGCACTGGCTGTCTTCCCTACCCATAATCTCCCAAGCTCTGTGATTCCCAGAGCAATTCCAGATGCGTGAGGGATTATGGGTAAGGAAGATGGCCATTACTCATCCGCATTTTGAGCCGCAGAGAGTGGCCCCGAAGGGCCAGGTGAGGCTGTTACAGCCTGCACCGGTCACCCCCAGACAGCTCCTGCTGGCTCCGACAGCTCCCCGCTGTCCTGATGGCTCCCAATGCCCTGTCAGCTCCCGCTGCCCCACCAGCCTCCACTGATGGCTCCCGCTGCCTCAACGGCCCCCACTAACAGCCCCCACTGCCCCAACGTCTTCCGTCCTCTGCTCCTGCCTTGAGGGGATCATGGAGGGAGAAGGGTGAGGGTGGACATGGACCGCGGGCAGACAGCATCATCAGCTCACCCTTAACCAACACAGTGGCTGTACATTCAGGTCAGGTGGTGGAGCGCAGCACTGCCGATTATCCTTCCCCGAGAAGGGTTGGAATCGGTGCCTCAGAGCCGGCCACGGCGCATTCAGAAAGGTATGTCTTTAGGCGTAAGGACAAAGAATCTCTGCCTTTACAGACGGGTGTTTCCCCTGCTTGAAAGTGCCTAGTGTAAAAATGTCATGACGGAATTTATTTGCTAAATTCCATTCCGTGATTTTTCCCCCAACACATTGTTATGGAGCGGCTGCAGTCTAAATTGACCACAGGCACTCTGTAAGAAACAGGGCTAATGAATACGACGTCCACCCACATTCAGCCTCCGACAAACTCTGCAACACAGGAACGCAGCGTAAAAGTGCTTCCTGTGTAAGCGACCACTCCAGAGGTAAGTATTATAGAATTTTCCTTTATTTCTGTGTAAAAATCATATCTGATATATTTTCAAGCCCCATCATGTATTCTCTCTCCCTTTTCCTGTAACACCCTCCAGCCTTGCGAAGCAATGTGAAAACTGTGTTCTTTCATTTCTGGTCTCTGAAGTCCCCGTCATTGCTCCGTTGGAAGCTGTACCATTAACTTTTGGCTTAAACTACAGAATTCCTTCCCCGAACTCTCCACCTTGCTACCTTCAAAGTCTCAAAAACAGACACTATTGACTGTCATGTAATAAAACAGAAATATATGACACAAAATCGCCTTTAGTCTACCAGAAGGCAAAGATTTTCCATTAGCATTACCCAGCACCCCTTACCGTCAGAGAAAGAGAAGCAAAAGAGAGTCCCCTCCCCCACCACCCCCCCTTACCCATGTCACCAGGTGTCCATGGATTCACCTCCAGCCTCCATTTTAGTTCAAACCATTGGCAACTCGGGCCCAGATCCAAACCTCTGATTTGATATGGAACGGAGGCCCTTCGGGCCCTCAGCACTCTCTCGAATCCCAGTTCCAATACCTGGTTCTCATGAGCCAGTCTGCAGCAGCCGGCAGCCTGGTGTTGGTCCATTGACCTCGAGTCTCCAGCGGCCCACAGTCTGGCGTGTGTCCAGTCTCCAGTGGCCCACAGCCTAATGTGGGTTCCTCGCCTGCAGGCCGCCAACAGCTCACCACCTCTGTGTGTTTTTCAGCCGCAGAGCCCCTCGGTGGTTCTCCACCATGGTTTCCGGCCTTAGGGCCACCTACTCTGCTTTTCCTTCTCAGCTGGGGTGATCCCCCCACCGCCCTGCACCAGTACTCTGCTCTCCTGGAGTCTTCAACCTCTCATGACTATTCAGCCCATCAAGTCAGCCCTACCATTCAACCATGAGCTCAACCCCACAGCCCGGCCATTTTGAATGTTGAAAGGCACGTACAGGGTAGATGTAAAAAGGTTGTTTCCCACGGTGGGGGAGCCTTGGACAAAAGGGGACAACTTCAGAATTGAAAGCTGTTTGCTTAGGACAGAGATGTGGAGGAATTTCTTCAGCCTGAGGGCAGTAAATCTGTGGAATTTGTGGTCACAGGCAGTTGTGGAGGCCAGGTCGTTGGGTGTATTTAAGGCAGAGATTGATAGGCTCTTGATTAGCCAGGGCATCAAAGGATATGGGGAGAAGGGGTGTGGGACTGAATGGAAACATGGATCAACTCATGATTGAATGACGGGGCAGACTCGATGGGCTGAATAGCCTATTTCTGCTCCTTGGTCATGTAATCTGTGTAAACCTGTTTCTGCACCTATGTCTTATGACCACCCACTGATCTTGTGAACTGCACTGCCAGTGAGAGTGTTCAAGTTTATTGTCACATGCACTGAGGTCCAGCTTGTCATCCCATACACAGTGCATCAGTAAAAACACAATACAGAGGGATCAAATAGGACAGAGCAAAGCCAGCACTATATTACTCGTGTAAGGTTCATTCAGGAGCCTGATAACAGCAGAAAGTAAACTGCCCTTGAATCTGGTGGTGGGTGATTTCACACTCGTGAATCTTCTTTCTGATGGGCAGTGAATACAGTGTGGCCTGGGTGAGATGTGTCTTTATGTTGGCAGCTTTTTTAAGGCAATGGGAAGTGTAGCTGGGGCCGATGAAGGGGAATGGGGTTTGGTTGAGGGTCTCAGCCACATTCACAACCCTCTGCAGTTTTAAATTTAGACATGCAGCAGGGTAACCCTTTTAGATCACGAGCCCATGCCACCCAAATATACCCAATTACTTACTTTGGCTTGGCTTCGCGGACGAAGATTTCTTCTTTGGCTTGGCTTCGCGGACGAATATTTATGGAGGGGGTAAATGTCCACGTCAGCTGCAGGCTCGTTTGTGGCTGTCAAGTCCGATGCGGGACAGGCAGACACGGTTGCAGCGGTTGCAAGGGAAAATTGGTGGGTTGGGGTTGGGTGTTGGGTTTTTCCTCCTTTGTCTTTTGTCAGTGAGGTGGGCTCTGCGGTCTTCTTCCAAGGAGGTTGCTGCCCGCCAAACTGTGAGCCGCCAAGATGCACGGTTTGAGGTGATATCAGCCCACTGGCGGTGGTCAATGTGGCAGGCACCAAGAGATTTCTTTAGGCAGTCCTTGTACGTCTTCTTTGGTGCACCTCTGTCTCGGTGGCCAGTGGAGAGCTCGCCATATAACATGATCTTGGGAAGGCAATGGTCCTCCATTCTGGAGATGTGACCTACCCAGCGCAGTTGGATCTTCAGCAGCGTGGATTCGATGCTGTTGGCCTCTGCCATCTCGAGTACTTCGATGTTGGTGATGAAGTCGCTCCAATGAATGTTGAGGATGGAGCGGAGACAACGCTGGTGGAAGCGTTCTAGGAGCCGTAGGTGATGCCGGTAGAAGACCCATGATTCAGAGCCGAACAGGAGTGTGGGTATACGCTAATCTTTGTGAGGTTTTTCAGTTGGTTGTTTTTCCAGACTCTTTTGTGTAATCTTCTAAAGGCGCTATTTGCCTTGGCGAGTCTGTTGTCTATCTCGTTGTCGATCCTTGCATCTGATGAAATGGTGCAGCCGAGATGGGTAAACTGGTTGACCGTTTTGAGTTTTGTGTGCCCGATGGAGATGTGGGGGGGCCAGTAGTCATGGTGGGGAGCTGGCTGATGGAGGACCTCAGTTTTCTTCAGGCTGACTTCCAGGCCAAACATTTTGGCAGTTTCTGCAAAACAGGACGTCAAGCGCTGAAGAGCTGGCTCTGAATGGGCAACTAATGTGACAACTAAAGCGGCATCGTCTGCAAAGAGTAGTAACCAACACCCATATAACCATATAACCATTTACAGAGCGGAAACAGGCCATGTTGGCCGCACCGGTTATGTTTTTGTATGGTGGAAGGAAACTGGAGCCCTCGGGAAGAACGTACAAACTTCTTACAGACGGTGCAGGATTTGTACCCCAGTCCTGGTCGCTGGCGCTGTAACAGCGTTGCGCTGACCACTACGCTAACCGTGCCGTCTTACGGTCTTGGGGAGAGCAGTTCCCGTCCCACACAGAGGTGCACCAAGATAGGATACTTTCAATGGTATCCCCCATAAAAGTTGTTGAGTTGATGCAGGGGATATGTTAGCTTCCTCAGGCTTGGAAGATTACAGCACAGTGCAAGCCCTTCTGCCCTCGATGTTGCATCAACCGCTATATTTCTACCAAAGAAAAGGCACTAAACCCTTCCCACCTTGTAATCCTTTATTTTCCTTTCATCTACATGCCCGTCTAAGAGTCTTGAAAATGCCCCTATTGCTCCAGTCTCCACCACCACCCCTGGCAAGTCATTCCTGGGTTGGTGGTGAAGGCTGCAACAATAGGCGGAGCCTGATGTCTCCCCTCAACTTTCTTACCTTCACTTTGTCAGGATGTCTCCTGATGTTTGCTATTCCCACCACGGGATAAAGGTAAGGGGTTGCTTAAGGTGGGATGTAAGCGGGAAGGGAAGGTTGAGAACCACTGCTCTGGACCCAAATGTTACTGAAATATTTTGCTTGATAAAAATGGTCATTGGCCCATTTCCTTTAAAGTTCTGAAACCGTGCACATAACGAGTCAATGAGGTACGATTATAGTTTTCAAACTTTTTATTTCCACCCACATCCCACCTTACTAATCACAGAGCACTGATGGCAAAGGGATTACTTAAAGTGGGATGTGAATGGAGAGAAAAAGGTTGAGAACCACTGGACTACCTTATCTGTGCTTCTGAGATTAATGCCCCTTTGAAACCAGGGAGGAGGGTTGGGCACTGGGCTAGTGGAAGGTCGGTGTTGAAGATAGGCAGGTCGGGAGGGTGGGGGAGGAGAAAGAAAAGAGAAGGAGGGGGGGTAAGAATTCTGTACCTCTCTATGACCATGCAACTTTTACATCCAGCTGAGAGAGAAAACAGTTTTCTCGGTTTAACTCAACATCTTAGAGCTGAAGGAGTCGAGTCCACCCAAGATCTTTGTCACTTTCTGCGAGGATCTGACCTCGTGAATCATGGCTTCAGCTGAGCTGATTGTTCTCATATCCTCTTCCACAATGACTGGTTGCACTGACCAAAACACACAAAGACCGAAAGATAACCAGACATTTTCAAGTTGTGGAAGGCTATTGGAGTATACACAGAATCTATATCAGTTACAGGCGTGGGAAGAGAAATGGCAGAGAGAATTTTAATTCAGGCAAGTGGGGGAGGAGGAGAGGAGCGAGGGAGCGGGACAGGGGGAGGAGCACAGTAGGTGAGAGGATACAAGTGGGAGAAGCTGAGGTGATTGGGGAAGAGCTTTTGGATAGGAGAAGGAAGGGAAGGGGTTGGGGAGTTGGAAGTAGGGAGACAGAGAGGTATGGAAAGAGATGGACTGAGGAGGAGGTTACAGGACATTGGAGAAGTCATCTAGCTGGAGACTGCCAAGATAGATTGTCGGGTGTTGTTCCTTCAATTTGTTTGGTACATTTGGCTTCATTGGACTGGGCATGGAGTACAAAATTATGGACGTCATGTTGCAGCGATATAAAACTTTGGTGGGGCCAGACTTGGAGCCTTGGGTGCAATTCTGGTCACCCCATTACAGGAGGGATGTGGAGGTTTTGGAAAGGGGACAGAAGAGGTCCATCAGGATGCTGCCTGGTTTAGAGGGTATGAATTATGGGAAGAGGTTGGACCAACCTGGGTTGTTTTCTCTGGAGCGTTGGAGGCCGATGAAAGACCTGATAGGAATCGATAAAATTGTGAGAGGCATCGATAGTCAGAATCTTTTCCCCAGTGTAAAAGCGCCACACGCTAGAGCGATGGTTCTCAACCTTTTTCTTTCCACTCACGTAAGTAATCCCTATGCCATCGGTGCTCAGTAAGGGATTGCTTAAGGTGGGATGTGAGTGGGAAGGGAAGGTTGAGAATCACTGCTCTAGACCCAATTGTTACTGAAATATTTTGCATGAGAAAAATTGTCATTAGTCCATTTCCTTTGGAGGTCTGAAACCGTGCACATAACGAGTCAGAGGGTCGATTAAAACAGGGGTTTGCAAACTTTTTCTTTCCACCCAGATCCCACCTTAAGCAATCCCTTACTAATCACAGAGCACCAATGGCATAGGGATTACTTAAAGTGTATGTGACTGGAAAGAAAAAGGTTGCAAACCATTGCACTAGAGAATGTGGAGGGGGTGGGGCGGTGATTAAAGGACATCTGTCAGACAAATTCTTCTCAAACTGGGGACAGGAATGGGGTATTCAACCCACCAAGGCTGCCCTACCATTTAATATGTGCCTCAGGTCTCATCTCCTGACTTTTCCCCAAATCCCCATCCCTCTCATTCCCCGAGGACATCTGTTTAAGGTGAGGGAAGGAAAGTTTAGGGGAGGCGTCAGGGGTAAAATTTTACACGGAGAGTGGTGGGTGCCTGGAATGCATTGTCGGGGGAAGTGGGGGAGGTTGGAACAACAGGGACATTTTAAAAACTCTTAGACAGGCACATGGATGCAAGAGGGTTATGGGTGGCATGAAGGTAAGGGTGAGATTGTTGTGGAGTAGGTTCACATAGGTCAGCACAACATTGTGGGCCGAAGGGCCGGCAGCATGCTGTGACAATATACGTTTGACCTTTGAAGTATTTTTCCACTTCCCCTTTAAGTATCTCTAGTGGTCTCTCAGGGCCGTGCATCTACCCATTGTGTTGGACTGTTGGGAGTCCTTAACACAGAACTTGCATGTAAAATCTGGCCCCTTTGGTCCCAGTGGTTAAGGATCCTCTTTGACCCCCCACCCCCGAGATGTTTTTGACCGAACAGGATGTGATTCTGCCGAAACAGATGATAGATAATGTCCACACCGGATCCGTGTGACTCCAACAGGTTATAGACCCAACAGAGCCAGATATAAAAAAGTGCATTGAGAATTTACAGGTGATATTTCTAGAAACTAATCCCATCCTGACTCTTACTTTCCAAGAGGGTATTAAGGGAGGACAGGATTGCGAGTCTAGTCTCTGGCACATGCGTTGGAGGTTAAAAGGCTCACACTAGCTGGGAAACCCCTTCCTGAGTTGTACCAAAATTAAAACGAGCTCAGAATTGCCACTGTCAGATTATTACCTGCAGAGTGCCGTTTTTAAGAAGTTTGCACGTTCTCCCCGTGTCTGCGTGGGTTTCTCCGGGGGCTCCGGTTTCATCCCACCATTCAAAATGTTAATTTAATTGGGTTTAAATTGGGCGGCACGGGCTCGTGGGCCAAAAGGGCCTGTTACCGCGCTGTCTGTCTCAATTGAAAATGAACTTAAATCGAAATTCTCTGCATAATTCTATCGATTCTGCACGATTAAAACAGCACGTTTTTGTGCGCCTCTGACACTATGATTATATTGTATTGACGGTTGTTCTTTTCTTGTGTATCTTCTCTCTGGCAGACAGTGCAACAAGACATCCGATGGCAGTGACAGCTGTACCCTGATGTGCTGTGGCCGTGGCTACAACCCTTACATGGAGAAGGTGGTGGAACGCTGCCACTGTAAGTACCATTGGTGCTGCTACGTGACCTGCAAGAAATGTGAGAGGATGGTGGAGAGATACGTCTGCAAGTGAACCCCTTGTGCTGACCTCCCACTTCCTCCCCTCCTCTTCCCCCCCCCCCCCCCCCGCTCCTCACCACCCCCAACACCCATTGACAATCAATGACTTTGGGTGATTTTGGATCATCCGAAGAACACTGTTCATTCCACTCTGACGTCTCACCCCTGCCAATGTGTGTGTGTGTATATGTGTGGAGATCTCTGTGTACCACCAAGGGTGGGTAGCCCTCCTTGGAACATCTCATCCTACTTCCGTCTGGATTTTGAAGAAATGGACGGCGGAAATGGCCGGTGCGATCTTGATAATTCTTTGCGGTGAGTTTCCACTCTCTCTGAGCTTCTACCCACTCGCTTCCGTGAGGAAAATCAAGGCAGCCGATACTCGACGAGCTCTTCCAACTGACCGAAAACCAGCATTCCAAAATCTAAGAGGGTGATGCTTCTTCAGCAGAGCAGGAGCAAGAAATTGTATCATTATCCCTCAAGGCGTGGAAATCTGGGAATGGCGCTTGGGAAGGCAACGAGAGGGGAAGTGGTGGGGGGTGGGATGGGCACCAAATAATGTGCGGCAGAAGCTCGTAGTCAACCACGTGGGTGGTGCGTAGAGGTAGGAAGAGGGAAGAGGGAGTGATGCTCGGCAATATGCCTCAGTTCCACTGAGATCTTTGATTCATGGAGCTTTTTTGGCAATTATGTTGCCTTGGGAATGACCTCTCCCCCGTGATAAATATACTGTATATATATATATATATATATATTTTATACACATATATATATATATATATATATATATGTGTGTGTTTTTGTATTACTGGCTACAAAATAATTTTTCAAAATCTGAAAAAATTACTATTTATGAAACTTTACAATTGTACTTTTTGTGAGACTATAAGTACAGGTTTGTGAAAACAATGTCCTATTTTTTTTCTTCAGACTTTTAAATAAATACATTTTTAAAAACATTCCATGTTAGATTTCAGATTTATTGCCAGAGTACATACATGACATCAGACAACCCTGAGATTCTTTTTCCTGTTGGCATGGCAGAATTACTACTAATTGGGAGTGCAAAAAATAAACTGGTCACAATGTACATACATAAACAGATAAACAAACTGACTGTGCACTACAGAGAGAAGAAAATCAATAAAGTGCACATGTGAGAGTCCTTAAATGAGTCCCTGATTGAGTTTGTCGTTGAGGAGTCTGATGGTGGAGGGGGAGCAGCTGTTCCTGAACCTGGTGATGCCTCGACCTCCTTCCTGACGGCAGCAGCGAGAACAGAGCGGGTGCTGGGTGGTAGGGTCCTTGACGATTGCTGCTGCCCTCCGTCGGCAGCGGTCCCCATAGATGTTCTCGAGGGTGGGGGAAGGGTTTTGCCTGCAATGTCCTGGGCTGTGTCCACTACCTTTTGCAGGGCTTTACACTTAGGGGTATTGGTGTCACATCAGACTGTGATGCAGCCAGTCAGAACACTTTCAAACCACACATCTGCAGAAATTTGCCAGGGTTTCTGGTGCATTACTAAATCTCTACAAATGTCTGAGGAAGTAGAGGTGCTGACGCGCTTTCTTCAAGATGCCATTAGTCTGTTGAGTCCAGGAAAGATCCTCCAAGATAGTGACTCCCAAGAACCTCTCCATCTCTGATCCCCCAATGATCACTGGATCGTCCACCTCTGGCTTTCCCTTCCTGAAGTCAACAATCATCTCCTTGGTGTTATTTATTTCTTATTCTTTCCCTTCAAGTTTATAGGACTGATTACCGCAACAATCTGCTCAAAGTAACCTTACCCCAGTCACTTCCTGCACATCGTACCATATCACTCCCATGGGCCTCTTGAACCACAGAGTCGTCGAGCAGAGAACAGGCCCTTTGGCCCAACACCCATGCCAAACCAGGGGGCATCTTGGTCTAGTCTCTTTCGGCTGCATTTGGTGCACGTCCTTCGTCTCCATAAACCCGTCCAAATTCCATTTGGACATTTTGGACGGCACGGTTAGTGTGATGCTATTGCAGTGCTGTGTTCAAATCCCGTGCTGTCTGTAAGGAGTCCCATGTCTGCATGGGTTTCCTCCCACCATCCAAAACCTAAGGGGGTGTAGGTTAGTTTGTTATTGGTCAGTACAGAACCAGATTTTACTGTGCTGTAAATAAAATGTTAAAAAAATTTAAATTATAATGTACACATTTCCACAGCTTCTAGAAGATCACTCCTCAGTTCCCTCTTAAATCTCTCCTCTCTCAACTTAAACAAATAGCCTCTAGTTTGTGAAACACCTACCCTGGGAGACAACTCCGAGTGTTGTCCATTCTGGGCCTACAGAGTTTGCTGGGATACTTTTCCATGGGAAATGAATTCCAACCAAGCCCAGCTCCAATGATCCAGGTTCAATACTGAGCTTTCGTGCATCTACAGGATGCGGAATGCACTCCGAGTGTTCACAGCTACCTCCTGCATCCCAAGGACATACGGGTTCAACTCTCTGAGTAGGTGGGTGAGTGGTAGAATCCGCAGGGAGTTGACGGGAATGCAGGAGCATTCAAACGGGATGTGTGTGAGTGGAATGCTTGAAGGCTGGCAGAGATGCCATGTTGTCTGGATTGTGGGGGGTCACGTGAGCTCTTCATACCTGGTCGGCATGTGGACCACCAAGGGTCGTGTGACCTCTCTAGCTGGAACCTAGTCGGAAGTCACCTCATCTGCCAATCAAGGCCAATCCCCACCAACAGGTTAGCAGACACCTGATCACTGGCTCCTTTAATTACCCAATTGCTACCTGGGCCAGACTCTCCAGACCATGGCACTATAAAGCCCATCATGTGAAAACCATCTGCCTCTTTCTCTTCTGGAATGAACCCTAGCTCCACTCCAGGTTGGGAACCTTGGACGACACTGGAGAGTTGTTGGTGAAGTGTGTGCAGACAAAGGGCTGGGAGCTGGAATATTATGTGTTCAGATATCACTGTTCCTAGTTTAGTTAAGAGCCGTGCTGCACTGTATCAATGGGTGGCAGGTACCGTAATGTCCACTTGATTGTAAATATATCTCTCCCCACACGCGCGCGCGCGTGTGTCTTTTATTCTTGTTGCGATTTCCCTACACGTGTAAATAAACTTCACAGTTTAACCAAGCAGGAATCCGTCGAACTTGTTTTCTCACACATGACATGCAGAGATGGAAAAGGTCTGATTCCAAACATATGCCAATGTCTCCACAAACAATGTTTCCTTCAGCCTTTCAAGCTTCTGAGATCCAATCCTTCCTTCCCAGGGACGTTACAGGTGTAGGGATGTTGCCTCCTGTTAGTACCCATCTTGTCGGTTCCACAATCCAACTCAGTCCCGGTGGTTCTGCGACCAGTCCTGAGACAGGTGATCTGAAGGCAAGGAACTGAATACAAATAGTTGCCGACCTATGATGGTCCGACTTACAAATTTTCAAATTTACGATGGTTCAAATCCATACTGTACTTTGAATTTTCAGTGTTTCCCGACAGCGCTGTATCTGTCCACATTGACCCCACTGCCCTGCTCTCTCCCCACAGCCCCGAGTCAGTCCCCAGTCTGATCCCACTGCCCTGCTCTCTCCCCACAGCTCTGTATTGGTCCCCACACTGATCCCACTGCCCTGCTCTCTCCCCACAGCCCTGTGTCGGTCCCCATGCTGATCCCACTACCCCGCTCTCTCCCCACAGCCCTGTGTTGGTTCCCACACTGATCCCACTGCTCTTTTTTGACATCTGATGGGAGTGCTGGGAAGTTGAGGACTACCTGTAGTTATTTGCCAGCTTAGTATGATCATTCTGCCTCAATTTCACCCTCCCAACCTAATCTCTCAATTCAAATTTGTTGAAAAATGCCTTTCTATGTTTTAATTAAAGTGGTATAGATCCAGGAGTACAGCTACAAACTACAGTAAAAACCCCTGTTATCCAGAATTCAAGCAACCGTCAAAAAAAATCACAGAAAATAAATAGGAAAAAAAAACGGACATTTAAAACAGGAGTTCCTCTCTGATAGTCACCAATCACATCACACACAATCTCAAGCAACCGGAAAATTCACTTATCCGACATTTATCAATCCCTACATATGCCGGATACCGGGGATTTTACTGCACCTTGAAAGTGGTGCCACAAATGGATAGGGTGGTCAAGTTCAAGTTCAACTGAATTGTCATCTGATACAACCCAACAGAACAGCAGATCTCTGGACCAAGTGCACACTCACAGACACACTGTACACCCCACTCACAAATGGCATATTACTTGATAAAAAAATCATTTATGGGTTTCATGGAGCTGGGTTTTGGCAATTGGCCTTCATCAGTCAAAGTCATGTTGCAGTTGAATAGGACATTGGTGAGGCCCCATTTGGAATACTATGCTCAAGTTGGGTCTCCAAACTACAGGGAAGATGTTCTCAAATTGGAGAGGGTGTAGGGACGATTTAACGAGGA